>NC_056756.1:24136479-24318979 GCF_018687715.1 Carya illinoinensis | reverse complement strand
CATCAGTGATTACAACAATAATAATGCCACAAGTATGAGCATATTGCCAAGAAAGAGCTATGATTTGAATCATGTGAGTTTCTCTTTTAATGTTCTTTTCACTAAATATTTTTCCAGTTTGATTTAATTTCCCATATCCAGTTCTTTCTTAATCCTCACCCTGTGGCCTATCATTACAACCTTACTAAAGACCTTTTGATCTCTAATTTTGGTGTTGACTACATTAGTGGAGAGGATTTCTGAAAATTGGACTTATGGGGTTAAAGTTTTAAGAGAATTCTTTTGATTTTGGTTGTTCTACTTTTATCTGAGTTTGCAGGTGGTTTGATGTTAAATTGACTATATCACACACACACACACTCAAGGTCTTAGCTTTAGGTTGAAGTAAACGCCTAACTCTTGCGTGATAAATTGCAAAATTTTTGATTGATTTTCCTGCCATCTTTGATGTTAAAAGAGTAAGATACTAGAAATGAAATCTAAATTCATAAAAGCTTGGTGAGTGATGATACTTTTCTCTCAGGTCGAGTCGATATTGCCTAAACTATCATTTGTTTTTCTTTTTGTTTGAGGACAAACAAAGTTGTAAGTTTGGGGGTATTTGATGACTTGCAAAAATTTCATATTGCAGATTTTACAAGTTCGCTCGAGCGGAGGCTTTTGGCCGCTCGAGCGAATTCAGGCAGATTCAAACGCTCGACTGCCGCTCAACAGGGAGCTCGAGCGGGTTGTTGAAAAACAAAGATCGCTCGAGCGGAGACATTGGCCGCTCGAGCGAAATCAGGCAGAGTCGAATGCTCGACGTGCGCTCGATAGGATGCTCGAGCGAAATCAGACAGAGTCGGACGCTCGATGTGCGCTCGACACCCCGCTCGAGCGAACATCGTATTTTGACAGATTTTAGGTTTTCCACCGTGAGACCATATAAAAGTAATTTTTCACTCTAGGGCCGCGAGTTTTGACTGGAGAACACTTCTTGGGAGAGAAAAAAATAGCTAGAGGGATTCAAATCATCTGTTTTTGGAGAGGGAATTCCAATTATTGCACGTACGTTGGAATCATACACGAGCACGAACGGGAGAAAAGCGTTGAATCGTTCCCTTGAGCTTTTGACGACGAGTTGCGGCTGCAAGGAGGATTTTTCAGTGTTTATTTTCTTCCCATCTTCTCAGAACAATTATGGTGAATTCGTTTATGTTGAATTTCATTTCTAGCATGAGCTAAATTTTCTTCATTCTAGGAAAATGATGTAACCTATTTTCGAACTATGCTTGATTGTCTATGCTAATTTAATGCAATTCTCTCTTTGTTTATCTGATTTATTCTGAATTTATTGCTACTAATTAACTGGCCATTGATTAGATGATAAGTAATCTTGTGATTTGCTATCGAAAGAGGGAATCATAGGGTAGATCTTGGATATTTCAGCATAGGTAAGTATAGAGATCGAAAGACTTGTATGAATCTATGTAGTAATTAAATCATTGGTCTTATTGCGTTCTTGATTATTGAATTTGCATATTCTTGTGTGAATTGATAACCAAGAGTCAATTCCAATTGACTATCGAAAGAGGCTTTTGGATGAATTAGAGATTTGCTAATAGACAAAAGAGGTTTAAAATTAAATTATCTGGATGAGAAAAGCATAGTGAAGAAGTAGGTGAAATCGATTTCCTAGAAGTTTTCTTCCCATTAATTTGATCTTCGAATGTCAGTGTTATTTCCTTTGCACATTTTTCTTTGAGTTGATCTAGTTTAGATTGAAACTACAAAAATCTTAGTGATTCCTTTAGATAAAATCAAGTTTAGTATAATTTTGGTATTTGGCAAACGTAAGGTACTAATCCCTGAGGACGATACTCTTCTTATTACTTTACTATAAAACTACGATACTGTGCACTTGCAGTTTTGCACTTTAAGCACAATCACATGGAGGGCCATGCTAAAGTATCCTATGCCACCTACTTCCTTGAGAGGGAGGCTAACCAATGATGGCAATGGATGAGGAAGACCTATGGGGCTCAAAGGAGGGGGTTGAAATAGTGGAAGTTTGACAAGGAGCTTTTGAGGAGGTTCAGGCCTACTGAGTATATGGACTACCATGAGACTCTCTCAAAGATCAAGCAAACCGGATCTTTAAGGGATTATCAAAATGAGTTTGAATATTTATCCACTAGAGCACATGGGTGGTCAGAGAAGGCCCTCATTGGGACCTTTGTGGGAGGCTTGAAGAGTGATTTGGCGGCAGAAGTGAAGTTTAAGAAACCTTCATGCACGTTTTGGAGGTTGCACGGATTAAGGAAGATCAACTTCAAGATTTGAAGAAAAGTAGCTAGTTTAAGATGAGGAAACCACTTCCAATGGTTTCTAGTTTGGTGCAAACAAGACTTTTGGCAAGGACTTCTCACCGGAAGGTCTTAGTGGAGGCACATCAAGCAAAACCATACGTTTACCCACGGGTGTGAAGAGGCTATCTTGGAAAGAGATGAAACGACGAAGAGAGAATGAGTTTTGTTTCAATTGCAATGAGAGGTTCACTATGGGCCACAAATGCAAAGCCAAGTAAATCTTTCTCATAGAGATGGAATCGAGGGAAAAGGAAGAAATAGGGGAGGATGAGCAAGGGCAAGAGGAGCAAGAACAAGGAGAGGTTGAGGGGGGAGACCCTCATATTTCTATCCATGCTTTGGCGGGTGTTGTCAGGCCTAGAATGATGAGAGCACAAGCTCACATTGGCAAGATAGAGGTAACAGTTCTTGTTGATAATGGTTCATCCCTAAACTTCATCAATTCTAAAGTGGCCGAGAACTTAGGGTTGCCCATGACTTCTATCACTCCATTTGAGGTCAAGGTAGCTAGCAATGAGAGATTGATGTGTAGATAAGAATATAAAAAAGTATGTTTGAAAACACAAGGCCTTGAGATTGTGGTATATTTGTATTCTTTGCCTATTGTTGGGTTGGATGTGGTGTTGGGTGTGCAATGGTTAGAGAAGCTAGGGAAGGTAGTCTCAGATTATAAAAAAATGACTATGGAGTTTATGATGAGGGTAAATGGGTGACCATGAGAATGAGTGGAAGATGGGGATGTAAGGTCGTGAGGCCTAATGAGATGGAGAAGATCTTGAGGCAAGGGGGCCAATGTTTTGCTATCACATTGGCCTCCCAATCGTGGGGCTTGAGTGAGGGGCATGAAGTGGAAGATGGGGGCATGGAGAGAGAGTTAAGGGTTGAGATGCCTAGGGACTTGAGGGGTTTGTTGGGGAGGTTTTCTAGAGTGATGGAGGATCCAAAGACATTTCAACCCGTAAGGAAATTTGATTATCGCATTCCATTGAAGGAGGAAGCCAAGCCGGTTAATGTGGCCACCTACCAATATGCTTACTACCAAAAGACTAAGATTGAAAAGAAATTCAATGAGATGTTGGCTAATGGAGGTTTGATATTTCTCAAGTCTGATTTTCTAGGTGAAGAAGAAGGATGGCACATGGAGATTTTGCACTGACTACCAAGCCTTGATGAGGCTACTATCAAGGATAGATTTCCAATTCCGACCATTGATGACATGTTAGATGAGCTTGGAGGTTCGATATTCTTCTCCAAACTCGATCTAAGGGATGGATACCATCAAATAAGTGTGCATGAAGGGAAAATTCACAAGACTGCTTTCTGAACTCACAATGGCCACTTCGAGTATTTGTTGATGCCATTTGGACTATGCAATGCTCCTTCAACTTTTCAAGTATGCATGAACCAAATCTTTAAGCCGTATCTAAGGAGGTATGTATTCGTATTTTTTGATGATATTCTTGTTTATTCGAAGACATGGGAGGATCATTTGGAGCACTTGGAGATTATTTTGGGGGTGCTACTTGACAACTCTTTCTATATTAAGTTGACCAAGTGTGCATTTGGCCAAAGGGAAATTGAGTACTTGGGGCATTTGAACTCACATGAGGGGGTCAAGGTGGATTCAAGAAAGGTTGAAGCTATGATGACTTGGCCCAAACTGAAGACCATCATCGAATTGAGGGGATTTCTAGGGCTCACGGGTTACTATAGAAAGTTTGTCAAAGATAATGCTTCCATTGCAAGACCACTTACCAACATGCTCAAGAAAAATAATTTTGTTAGGAGTGAAGAGGGGGAGAAGGCATTTGAAGCTTTGAAGAAGGCCACGACAACTACACCCATCCTTGCTATGCCTAATTTTGAGAAGACATTTGAACTATACATGGATGCAAGTAATGTGAGGGTAGGTGCGGTTTTCATACAAGAAGGGAGGCCACTAACCTTCATTAGCAAGGCCCTTGGTGTTTAAAAGAAAGGGTGGAGTGTGTATGCACAAGATATGCTCGCCATCATAGAGGTCGCGAGGGTATGGAGGCCTAATTTGTTGGGCAGAAGTTCTTGATAGTCAGGGATCAACAACCTTTGAAGCATCTTTTGGAGCAAAGAATCACCACTCTAAAAATTACTTGGTTCTGAGTTTCAATTGGTGTATAGATCGAATAGGGAGAATCGCGTAGCCGATGCCCTATCTAAGAGGAAAGATGTTGAGGTATTGGAGGCCCTCTTGGGTCCTTCATGGGAGTTTGGAATGTGATTAGAGAGGGAGTAAAAAATAATATAAGGTGTAAGGAGGTGATGGAGAAGCCAGATGTGGATGCTAAGGGAGTAGAAAATTATGAGATAAGTGATGGACTTTTAAAATATAAGGGGAGAGTAGTGATGTCGAGTGTGGGGGAGCTTAGAAGGAAGATCTTAAGCCACTTTCATGATACCAAGGAAGGGGGACATTTGGGGGTGTACCATACTTGGGTAATGATGGCTAATTTGTTCTATTGGGATGGCATGAAAGAAGAGGTGAGGGAGTATGTGAGGAGGTGTGACACTTGTCAAAGGGTGAAGAGTGAGATTAGCAAGCCCAATGGGTTGATGCAACCCTTATCGATCCCTACTCATACTTGGGAGGATGTTACCATGGACTTTGTGGAGAGGTTGCCACTTTCAAATGGATGTGATGGATCGCTCGACCAAGTATGCACACTTCATTGTAATGGTGCATCCATACACACCCAAGAGCATTGCTAAAATTTATGTAGATCAAGTGATGAAACTTCATGAGATGCCGAGAAGCATGGTGACCAAGACAGTGTACTCATAAGCAATTTTTGGATGGAGTTGGCCCAAAGTTCAACCTATCATCCCCAAACTGATGGCCAAAGGGAGTTGACCAATGAGACTCTTGAGCAATACCTTAGGTGCTTTGTGCACCATTATCTGAAGAAGTGGGAGGAGCATTTGGCATGGGTTAAATTTTGGTACAACACATCTACCACCGGTCAATTAAGTGACACCATTTGAGGCACTCTATGGGAGGCCACCACTAGTGCTTGTAGCCTATAAAGTGGGGAGTTCACCTAATGAGTTAGTGGATATGGAGCTTAGAGAAAGGGATGAGGTCTTTAAGGAACTCAAAAATAATTTGGCACATGCTCAAGACCAAATGAAGAAACACTTTGACAAGGGAAGGAGCATGGAGTCTTTTGAACCGGGAGAGTGGGCCTTTCTCAAGTACCTACCAAGAGAGCTAAGGCACTATCCAAGGTAACATTAAGTAACTTGAGGGCTAAGTATTTTGGCCCATATCAAGTATTGGAGAGGTGTGGATAGCTTGCTTACAAACTAGATCTACTGGCTAGGGTCCACATTCATCCTATTTTTCATGTCTCATGGCTAAGGAGGAAGGTTGGAGATCCAATTAAAGTAGTGAGTGAGATGCCCATGGCGGATGAAGAGGGAAGAATGGTAATCCAACTCGAGAGAATCATGGAATATAGGCTTGTGAGAAAGGGTGGCCAAGTGAGAATCAAAGCCTTGTTTCAATGGAGGGGGTTTTCTAACTAAAGATGCTACATGGGAGAGTGTTTGGGTTCTCAAGGAACAATTTCCAGATTTGGACCTTGAGGACAAGGTTGTTCTTGAAGGAGTGAGGATTGATGGAGATGCAAGAAGGGCCATCCATAATGCCACTAGGAGGGCTAGGTGTGCCGAGGCTAGGAGGGTGACATTGGGGTTGCATGCATGGCTCTGGTGGTGGAGTCTTGGGTGCACAAGGCAAGGCCACCTAGAGGAGGATCAAGTTGTTGGCAAATCCCTTGATCTTAGGGGATGATTGGAAAATCTCTTGAATTTATGAGAGGAGGCAAACCCCTTGATTTTAGGAGATTGAGCAATTTCTGGAGTGATGACTGAATCTGTTCCTTCAAATTAGGAAGATTATCTATTTATTAATTTGTTTAGTTTGTTTCCTTTATTTTAGGCATTGTTAAGATTGATCCCTTAATTTTAGGAGTTTGATTTATTATTACATTGTGATCTTAAAAGAAGTTGATTGGGGAAGGACTAGCCAAACCCTAGTACTATTTATTTCAGCTTATTATTGTAATTCATTATTATGCTATTTTGATGAATGAGAATTTTCTCTTCCAATTTTCAGAAATTGAGTATTAGCATGAGTTAGTCTTAATTTTGACCTTCCATGTGATACCCCGTATTACGTGTACTTTTATTAAATGATTATTTAAGTTATTATAATTAGTGATTCTCTTGTTTTAAATTTAATGTGTTAATAGACTATTTCATATTTTTAAGCTGTGAAATTTATTTTAATGTGCTTTCTTAATATTAATTACTGTTCATTATTTAAATTTCTCTTTGTTCTAAATTATTTTATTGTTTGGTTTTATTATCTTCTTTTATTTAGTCACTGTGTTTAAGTTATTTTATTTAAATTGCTGTTTTGAAATCATTTTTCATTGAATCAGTTTTGAGTCCACGTGATGAAAAGGCTAGAACTCATTTTCTTTTATTTCATTTTTCTTTTTTCTTTTTCTCTTTCCTTTTCTTTTTCTTCTTTCCTTCTTTTTCTTCTTTTTCCTTGCCTCCCAGCTATGAGTGACCCCCCTATTTCTCTCCGTGTGACCTCTTTCCCCAACCCACCTCCTTCCAGCGTCACCACCCACCTCGCCGGCTCCCCCTCACGCTGGCGACTACTCCCCTCCAATCCCAGCCTCTCCCTCACCGCCACCTTCCCCCACTCTGACCGGTGCAAAACTGCAAGTGCACAGTATCGTAGTTTTAGAGTAAAGTAATAAGAAGAGTATCGTCCTCAGGGATTGGTACCTTACGTTTACCAAATACCAAAATTATACTAAACTTGATTTTATCTAGAGGAATCACTAAAATTTTTGTAGTTGCAATTTAAACTAAAATTGACTCAAATAGAAATATAAAAAGGAAATAAAGCTGATGTTCGAAGATCAACTTAATGGGGATGAAAACTTCTAGGAAATCGATTTCACCTAATTCTTCACTATGCTTTTCTCATCCAGCTAACTTAATTTAAATCTCTTTTGTCTATTAGCAAATCTCTAAATCATCCAAAAGCCTCTTTCGATAGTCAATTGGAATTGACTCTTGGTTATCAATTCACACAAGCATATGCCAATTCAATAATCAAGGACGCAATAAGACCAAAGATTTAATTACTACATAGGTTCATACAAGTCTTTCAATCTCTATACTTACCTATGCTGAAATATCCAAGATCTACCCTATGATTCCCTCTTTCAATAGCAAATCACAAGATTAATTATCATCTAATCAATGGCCAGTTAATTAGAAGCAATAAACTCAGAATAAATCAGATAAGCAAAGAGAGAATTGCATTAAATTAGCATAGACAAACAACCATAGTTTGGAAATAGGTTACATCGTTTTCCTAGAATAAAGTAAATTTAGCTCATGCTAGAAATGAAATTCAACATAAACGAATTCACCATAATTGTTCTGAGAAGATTGGAAGAAAATAAACACTGAAAAATCCTCCTTGCAGCCGCAAATCGTCTTCAAAAGCTCAAGGGAACGATTCAAAGCTTTTCTCCCGTCCGTGCTCGTGTATAATTCTAATGTACGTGCAATAATTGGAATTCCCTCTCCAAAACAGATGATTTGAATCCCTCTAGCTATGTTTTTCTGTCCCAAGAAGTGTTCTCCAGTCAAAAGTCGCAGCCCTAGAGTGAAAAATTGCTTTTATATGGTGTGACGGCGGAAAACCTTAAATCTGTCAAAATACGATGTTCGCTCGAGTGGGGTGTCGAGCGCACATCGAGCGTTTGACTTTGTCTGATTTCGCTCGAGCATCCTATCGAGCGCACGTCGAGCGTTCGACTCTGCCTGATTTCGCTCGAGCGGCCAATGTCTCTGCTCGAGCAATCTTTGTTTTTCAGCAACCCGCTCGAGCTCCCTGTCGAGCGGCAGTCGAGCGTTTGAATCTGCCTGAATTCGCTCAAGCGGCCAAAAGCCTCCGCTCAAGCGAACTTGTAAAATCTGCAGTATGAAATTTTGCAAGTCATCAAATACCCCCAAACTTACAACTTTGTTTGTCCTCAAACAAAGTAGAAAAGCAAATGATAGTTTAGGCAATATCGACTCAACCCGAAAGAGAAGTATCATCACTCACCAAGCTTTTATGAATTTAGATTTCATCTCTAGTATCTTACTCTTTTAACATCAAGGATGGCAGGAAAATCAATCAAAAATTTTGCAATTTGTCAAGCAAGAGTTTGGCGTTTACTTCAACCTAAAGCTAAGACCTTGAGTGTGTATGTGATATAGTCAATTTAACCTCAAACCACCTGCAAACTCAGATAAAAGTAGAACAACCAAAATTAGAAGAATTCTCTTAAAACTTAACTCCATAAGTCCAATTTTCAGAAATCCTCTCCACTAATGTAGTCAACACCAAAATTAGAGATCAAAAGGTCTTTAATAAGGTTGTAATGATAGGCCACAGGGTGAGGGTTAAGAAAGAACTGGATATGGGCAATTAAATCAAACTGGGAAAATACTTAGTGAAAAGAACATCAAAAGAGAAACCCACATGATTCAAATCATAGCTCTTTCTTGGCAATATGCTCATACTTGTGGCATTATTATTGCTGTAATCACTGATGTAATACCAACAATTCCCTTAACAAAATCTGAGGTAATTCACACTCCGCTTAGCGATTTCTTTTTCTTTTTCTTTCTCTTTTCTTCTTCTTCTTCTTCTTCTTTTCTCTTTTTTTTTTTTTTTTTTTTTTTTCCTTTCCAGTTACTTCCTTTCTTCTTCTTTTTCTTCTTCTTCTTTGATCAATCAAAGCAAAGATAATATGGTTCATCATGAAACCAATTTTTCTCTTTTAAATGTAACTCTCCACTAAAGTATTTTCTCAAACTATCAAAGGTAGATTCATTGTTTTTCAGGCTTAGAGCTGGCATGGTTTATGTAGTTCAAAGAATAAATAAAGGCTTATGAAGGCTCAAGGGGGTTGACTATGGAAACACACCATGTAATGATGGCATGACATTTAGGATGACTGGGAAAGCTTTTTGGTTATGCCAAAGAAATGCCTAGATCATTTCTCTAATATTTGGTCTCAACTAGAATTTCGCCTCAAGGACCCATCAACGGATTCTAGAGCAAAGCAAAATCGAACCTCCCTCTTTCAATTAATTCAACTTCTTCTCTTCATAAGCAAAATGGAATAAGAGAAAAACGACTATGTGCTCAATTGTGTTCAAGGTCAAAGATTTAAACCACAGTACCCACAAAACTTCACTTGACATAAAAGAAATTTTTGAAAATTTTTCTCAAAGCCATCTTCAATCACAAATTTCAGAGTCATAGAAAATTCAATCTTACTCCAATGCATGCTTGGTAAGAGAATCAAACAATCCATCAACAACCCAAGACTTAGAAAACAAGAGGATCAAATGATTATAGGAGTTTACACCCCAGACTTAGAAAACACGAGGATCAAATGATTATAGGAGTTTACACCCCCAAACTTAAACTAAACAATGTCCTCATTGTAATGCAAAAGTAAAAAGGGTTGCAGAAATAAAGGAACTTCCCTAGTTTCATGGTGAATTTTCCGTGGATTAGAATTTTTCAGCTCTTTATTCATGCTAAATAAACCTCCCATAAGCGCTTGTTTTAAAGTCTACAGCCAGACTTTTCAATCATCATCAATTAGGATCTCCAAGAGGAATAAATGCATAGTTCCTCTCCATTTGCTCTCCATAGTAGTGCTTCAATCTTTGACCATTAACTCTGAAAATATTCCCTGTCTTGTCCTTCAAATCTACTGCTCCAAAAGAGAAAACTTCATGAATTTTATAAGGACCCGTCCATCTTGATTTCAACTTTCCTGGAAAGAGTTTGAGTCGTGAATTGAAGAGTAAAACTTGTTGTCCTAGAGCAAACTCTCGCCTAAGAATCTGTTTGTCATGCCACTTCTTCGTCTTTTCTTTATAGATCTTTGCATTTTCATATGTATCATTCCAGAACTCTTCCATCTCATTCAATTGAAGAAGTCGCTTTTCACCTACTGCCTTCAAATTAAAATTAAACTTTTTTACAGCCCAATAAGCTCTATGCTCCAACTCTACAGGAAGATGACATGCCTTTCCAAACACTAATCGGTATGGAGACATCCTAATAGGTGTTTTAAAGGCTGTACGGTATGCCCACAAAGCATCATCAAGCTTCTCGCCCAATCCTTTCTATTGATTTTGACCGTCTTCTCAAGGATGTTCTTGATCTCTCTATTTGAAATTTCAGCTTGACCATTAGTTTGAGGATGGTAAGCAAGTGCTATCTTGTGCTTCACACCATATTTAGGCAAAAGATTCTCAAACAACTTGTTGCAAAAGTGAGTCCCTTCATCACTAATAATAGCTCGTGGAGTGCCAAATCTTGTGAATATGTTCTTGTGCAGAAATTTGAGCACTACCTTTGCATCATTTGTTATTGTAGCAATTGCTTCCACCCATTTTGACACATAGTCAACTGCTAATAAGATATAAGCAAAACCAAAAGAAGGAGGAAAAGGCCCCATAAAATCTATTCCCCAAACATCAAACAACTCAACTTCTAAGATACCTTTCAGTGGTAACTCATGACGCCTTGAAATATTTCCCATACGTTGGCACCGGTCACAAGTTTTCACCAAAGTGTAACTATCACGAAAAATAGAAGGCCAATAGAACCCACTTTGAAGTACCTTAGCTGCTGTACGGGTGGCTCCAAAGTGTCCTCCATATGATGATGAATGGCAATGATGGAGGATGTCTTGCATCTCTTCTTCTGGCACACATCTTCTAATGATTTGATCAGGGCATCTTTTGAACAACAAAGGCTCATCCCACAGATAATAATTCACATCATGCAAAAATTTCTTACGTTGATGATAAGTAAGATTAGGTCGTAAAACTTTACAAGCTAGATAGTTAACAATATCAGCATACCACGGAAGCTTGATCTCACATGCAAACAACTGCTCATTAGGGAATGCCTCTTGGACCACTGAATCTGGTCTTTCTTCCTCTTGCTCTAATCGAGAGAGATGGTCAGCCACTAAATTTTCACTTCCTTTCTTGTCTCGAATCTCCAAGTCAAAATTCTTGAAGAAGGAGGATCCAACGAATTAGCCTTGGCTTAGCATCCTTCTTGCCAAACAAATAGCGAAGTGCTGCATGATTAGTGAATACTATCACCTTTGTCCCAATGAGGTAAGACCGAAATTTGTCACAAGCAAATACCACAGCAAGCATCTCCTTCTCAGTTGTCGTATAATTCAACTGAGCTTCATTCAATGTCCGGCTTGCATAATAGATGGCTCTAAACAGCTTGTCTCGCCTTTGCCCCAACAATGCTCCAATTGCAAAGTCACTTGCATCGCACATAACTTCAAAAGGTTTACTCCAATCAGGCACAATCACAATTGGTGCTGAAATTAGCTTCTCCTTAAGTGCATTAAAGGCCTGCAAACAAATAATATCAAAGTCAAATGTAGAATTTTTCTCAAGAAGATTACATAACGGTTTAGAGAGTTTAGAAAAATCCTTGATAAATCTTCTATAAAATCCCGCATGTCCCAGAAAACTTCTGATTCCCTTCACATTCTTTGGAGGTGGTAGTTTCTCTATGGTTGCAATTTTGGCTCGATCCACCTCAATTCCTTTAGATGACACTCTATGGCCTAGCACGATCCCTTCTTGAACCATGAAATGACACTTCTCCCAGTTCAAGACTAGATTTTTATCTTCACATCTCTGCAAAACAAGAGCTAAGTTATGCAAACAATGATCAAAAGATGTATCAAAAACTGAAAAGTCATCCATGAATACTTCCATTATATCTTCCACCATGTCAGAAAAAATAGCCATCATGGAACGTTGAAATGTCGCAGGGGCGTTGCACAATCCAAAGGGCATCCTCCTAAAAGCAAATGTTCCATAGGGGCATGTGAATGTAGTTTTCTCTTAATTTTCAGGAGCTATAGCAATCTGATTATACCCCGAATAACCATCCAAAAAACAATAGTAGGAGTACCCAGCCAATCGATCCAACATGTGATCAATGAATGGAAGTGGAAAATGATCCTTCCTTGTTGCTTTATTCAACTTGCGGTAATCCATGCATACACGCCATCCCGTGACCGTTCTTGTAGGAATGAACTTCATTTTTCACCACCGTCATTACACCCTTCTTTGGTACAACTTGCATTGGACTTACCCATGAACTATCTGAAATAGCATATATAATTCCAGCATTAAGGAGTTTCAAAATTTCAGCTCTCACGACTTCCTTCATTGCTGGATTTAATCTTTTTTGGTGCTCGATCGTTGGCTTGTAAAGCTCCTCCATTAAAATCTTGTGCATACAAATAGAGGGACTTATTCCTTTTATGTCAGAAATAGTCCATCCCAAGGCTATTCTATGCTCCCTCAATACACGGAACAACTTTTTCTCTTCTTCGGGTGTGAGTGATGTAGCAACAATCACTAGAAAGGTATCACTATCACCCAAGAATGCATAGCGAAGATACTCAGGTAATTGCTTCAACTCCGGAGTTGTATTTTTCTGCATCTTTTCTTTAGCAATTTCATATTCATCCTTTGGTATCACCGGCTCTAGCTTCCCCACTTCATTACTAAGTGATGTAACCTGCTGCAATGCTCCCAAAGCAAAAACATAGTGGAGAAATTCTTCACTTACAAAAGGCAAGTCAGATTCACAAACAGCAGAATTATTAAAATCAAAAGCATGAGATGAAGTGGTGATACAGCGTTCTAGGTGATCGGATGACATATCTTCTTGAAAGGCCTCTTCTACACATTGCTTAATGACATCTACCCGAAAGCAAGTACTTGGATCTTCTGAAAATTTCATGGCTTGGTAGATGTTGAACATAACCTCTTCCTTGTTTACTCTCAATGTTAATTCACCCTTTTGGACATCAATTAAAGCTCTTCCCGTGGCCAAGAATGGTCGACCAATAATTAGTGGGACATCTTCATCTTCCTCCATATCTAACACCACAAAATCAGCAAGAAAAATAAATTTATCCACCTTTACTAATACATCTTCTATGATTCCACGTGGATACTTGATGGACCGATCCGCTAGTTGCAAAGAAATTGTTGTATGCTTCATCTCTCCAAGTCCTAATTTCCTGCAAACAGAAAGTGGCGTAAGATTAATGCTAGCACCAATATCACATAAGACTCTATCAAAAAATGAATCTCGAATAGTGCAAGGTAAAGTAAAACTCCCCGGATCTTTTAATTTTTGAGGCAATTTCTTTTGAAGAATGGCACTGCATTCTTCAGAGAGCTTCACTGTTTCAAACTCTTCCAATCTTCTCTTTTTGGAAATGATGTCCTTCAGAAATTTGACATAATTTGGCATTTGTTCCAAGGCATCTGCAAAAGGAATATTAATGTGAATTTTCTTAAAAATATCCAAAAACTTAGAAAATTGCTTATCTAGTTTTTACTTTTGAAAACGCTGAGGATAAGGAAGTGGAGGAGCAAGAATAGGACGATTGTCAGGAAATGAAATTGTAGGAGGCAAGTCGGTCTCCTCTAGTGTATCATTGATAATCTCCTCTTCTTCTACTTGATCTTTGCTTTGGCCATTGTTTGCAGCGGTAGGGGTGGACTTGCTCTCCTTTAATGGTGCCCTCTTAATTTCTTTTTCACTCCTAAGTGTGATGGCCTTGCATTGTTCCTTTGGATTCACTTCAGTGTTGCTAGGAAAAGCACCTCTTTGTTGGGCATTGATGGTAGTAGCTAGTTGCCCAATTTGCACTTTAAGATTCTTCATAGTGGCTCCCATATTGCTACAATGAGTCTCAATGTTGTCCAACTGTGAATCAGTCTTTTTAAACCTTGCATTGGTCTCCTGAACAAGGGAAACCATGGCATCCTCAAGTGACATCTTCTTCTCGCTTGGTTGGCTATCAAATCCTGGAGGAGGTTGAGGTTGCAACACATTCTTTGTATTTCCATATGACAAATTCTCATGATTTCTAAGCCCTGGATGATAGTAATTTGGCATAGGATTACCACGATAATTGTAGTTCCGATTGTTGACATATTGAACTTATTCTTGACTCGCCTCATTGCTTGGAACTATCATACTTGTAGATGCAACATATTTTGTACTTTGTGGTATCCTTTGTGTTGTCAAGGCTGAAATCTGATGAGATAGAGTAGCTACTTTAGCGGAAAGGGCTGCTATCGGCTCCAAGTCATGAATTCCAGCAACCTTCTTAGCCAAAGTCCTCTCAGTTGGCCATTGATAGTTGTTTGAGGCCATTTCTTCCAAAAGTGCAGTAGCACCTTCAGCTGTCTTTGACATCAAAGTTCCACCAGAAGCAACATCAACTATAGTTCGAGTTTGCTCATTTAACCCATTATAGAACATCTGAACTTGCAACCAATCTGGCAATCCATGTTGTGGGCAACGTCGAACCAAGTCTTTATACCTCTCCCACGCTTCATAGAGTGACTCAAAATCATTTTGCTTGAACTGGCCAATCTCACTCCTGAGTTGGGCTATTTTTGCAGGAGGAAAGAATTTAGCAAGAAACCTCTCAGCCATGTCCTGCCAACTAATGATGCTTCCCGGTTGTAGAGATTGTAGCCAACCTCTAGCCTTGTCCCTCAAAGAAAAATGAAACAATCTCAGTCTAATGGTGTCTTCAGTAACACCATTGATCTTCACAGTGTCGCAAATCTCCAAGAACATTGCCAAATGAATATTGGGATCATCCAGTGGCGACCCGCTGAATTGAGCCTGCTGCACCATGCTAATCAAAGTTGGTTTGAGCTCAAAGTTGTTGGCATTAATTTGCTGGCACATTATGCTCGAGTAATTTCCACTCACAACTGGCCGTACATAGTCCTTCAAGGTGCGTGGTAGTACCTCACGTTCTTCTTTAGCCATGGCTAGTATCTTATTTCTTCTTAGTGATCTCAGAGTTCTTTCAATCTCCGGATCAACAGGAATAATATCACGAGATCTAGCACGACGCATCCAACATCAAAAACACACCTGTAGAACAAATTAAAACAAAATTCTAAATTAAAACCAAGATTACTTTGTATCGATATTGACAAAAAGAATAAGAATAAACCAATCCCCGACAACAGCGCCAAAAACTTGACCGGTGCAAAACTGCAAGTGCACAGTATCGTAGTTTTATAGTAAAGTAATAAGAAGAGTATCATCCTCAGGGATTGGTACCTTACGTTTGCCAAATACCAAAATTATACTAAACTTGATTTTATCTAGAGGAATCACTAAGATTTTTGTAGTTGCAATTTAAACTAAAAACGACTCAAATAGAAATATGCAAAGGAAATAAAGCTGATGTTCGAAGATCAACTTAATGGGGATGAAAACTTCTAGGAAATCGATTTCACCTAATTCTTCACTATGCTTTTCTCATCCAGCTAACTTAATTTAAATCTCTTTTGTCTATTAGCAAATCTCTAAATCATCCAAAAGCCTCTTTCGATAGTCAATTAGAATTGACTCTTGGTTATCAATTCACACAAGAATATGCCAATTCAATAATCAAGGACGCAATAAGACCAAAGATTTAATTACTACATAGGTTCATACAAGTCTTTCGATCTCTATACTTACCTATGCTGAAATATCCAAGATCTACCCTATGATTCCCTCTTTCGATAGCAAATCACAAGATTAATTATCATCTAATCAATGGCCAGTTAATTAGAAGCAATAAACTCAGAATAAATTAGATAAACAAAGAGAGAATTGAATTAAATTAGCATAGACAAATAAGCATAGTTTGGAAATAGGTTACATCGTTTTCCTAGAATAAAGTAAATTTAGCTCATGCTAGAAATGAAATTCAACATAAACGAATTCACCATAATTGTTCTGAGAAGATTGGAAGAAAATAAACACTGAAAAATCCTCCTTGCAGCCGCAAATCGTCTTCAAAAGCTCAAGGGAACGATTCAACGCTTTTCTCCCGTCCGTGCTCGTGTATGATTCCAACGTACGTGCAATAATTGGAATTCCCTCTCCAAAACAGATGATTTGAATCCCTTTAGCTATGTTTTTCTGTCCTAAGAAGTGTTCTCCAGTCAAAAGTCGTGGCCCTAGAGTGAAAAATTGCTTTTATATGGTGTGACGGCGGAAAACCTTAAATCTATCAAAATACGATGTTCGCTCGAGCGGGGTGTCGAGCGCACATCGAGCGTTCAACTCTGTCTGATTTCGCTCGAGCATCCTATCGAGCGCACGTCGAGTGTTCGACTCTGCCTGATTTCACTCGAGCGGCCAATGTCTCCGCTCGAGTAATCTTTGTTTTTCAGCAACCCGCTCGAGCTCCCTGTCGAGCGGCAGTCGAGCGTTTGAATCTGCCTGAATTCGCTCAAGCGGCCAAAAGCCTCCGCTCAAGCGAACTTGTAAAATCTGCAGTATGAAATTTTGCAAGTCATCAAATACCCCCAAACTTACAACTTTGTTTGTCCTCAAACAAAAAAGAAAAGCAAATGATAGTTTAGGCAATATCGACTCAACCCGAAAGAGAAGTATCATCACTCACCAAGCTTTTATGAATTTAGATTTCATCTCTAGTATCTTACTCTTTTAACATCAAAGATGGCAGGAAAATCAATCAAAAATTTTGCAATTTGTCAAGCAAGAGTTAGGCGTTTACTTCAACCTAAAGCTAAGACCTTGAGTGTGTGTGTGATATAGTCAATTTAACTTCAAACCACCTGCAAACTCAGATAAAAGTAGAACAACCAAAATCAGAAGAATTCTCTTAAAACTTAACCCCATAAGTCCAAATTCTGATACTTAGTTGATCGACTTAACTTATCAGCTGCGTTTTTTGTCTTATATGTGTTGCATATGTACACACTTAGCACTTGTCATTGGGGTGTGTGACTTGTGTTCTCATCAGAATTTCACATGTCCATACATATGTGACACAATTTTTACGTGCCTGTACGTGGCAGTTGGGGGAGTCACATTCCAACCAATCAAATTTTGGAATTGCCTTGAGGTAACCCTAGATTCAACCACTCAACACGATCACAAACACTTGAGTGAGAGAGTGAGGCTTCCATCACGATACCTGCATGTAGACTTTTTCATTGTGAAATTTCTCCACCTACCCTCATGCTTTGCTCCCCACTCTCCAAAGTGGGCCCCTAGCTTATTACTTTTTTGACATTTTGGTGTTGGATATTTGACTTGAAGTCCCCCACACTCACACACATATGTATATATTTAGTTACAATAATCTTTAATTTGTAGTGTTTTTGGTTTTAGTAGAGGCCCGAAGTCCACCTCTAGAGATCTCTCACATTTATTTTCACATTCCATAAATAGAGATGTCCTCTAAAAGACGTTTTATCAAAAACTGCACCACAAAGCCATTCGAAAGGAGAAAATGTTAAATATCCTACCTTAACTATTGTGACACCCTCAGATTTCCGTTTGGGATTAGACGGACATCTGAAGCATCGAGACATACAACACAAGGTTACCTGTCCCGTTCATGACATATAAGATGTCATGTTCCTAACATGTTTATAGAATTATGCAATATTCGCAGCGGATAATTTTTTTTGAGCAATACTATGCACCAAACTTATAAAATCCCAAATAGTTAAATCGTAATCCAAGCATACTATAAACCTCTATGATTTCAGTACAAGTCTCAGAAGACTGTAATCTCAAAAACATGGGAGGCCAGACTCCAAATTTACATTACCAAAATACACTATTAAGGAAGTTCGTCGAGAAACTCGTGTAACTTGACTAACAAGGCCAGAATACTATCCAAAAACTAACTATGGAAGCTGTAAGCTCCACGTTGTGTCTGTGGCGTCTAGTCAAGCTCCTTCAGTCTATCAACGTCTGCTCCCTGCTCTGATCCTGACACATCACCTACCATTCGGAGGGAATGGTAGTTTGGACTACCCCGGTGAGATTTGATTACAAATCTCTGTAAGTTAACAGGAAACTCACACACAAGTTAATGATGCATGCATGGCAGTAAAAGCATGAATGCATAATTAAAGTCGTAAGTAAGCATAGCATAACTTGACATGTAGTATGGCATAACTGACATAAACTGAATTAAAACGTGAACTAAACTTGACTTGACATGACATGAACCTGAACTTAAAATATAACATGGGCTAGCAACATAACATGAACGTGAACTTGAAAATAACATGGACTTGAATCATAAGTTGAACATGAACATGCATAACATAAACATGAACTTGAATTTAACATACACATGAGCATAACATGACATAAACGTGATATGAACCCGCGGGAAGAGAATCCCTTGAACCCACAATCAATTTGAAAACTTACCCAAGAACGCCAAACTCAAGTCTATGGATGGAGAATTTAGACCCGTTGAGAACTCGTTTCAAGAACCTGGATTATATCAAAATCTAGACCCTTTGAAATCTCGTCTCAAGAACCCAAATTACAAGGAGGAACGCCACAAAGGTTGTGATTTACCTTTGATAAGTTCAAGAGTTCAATTAAGAACAAGAGGAGAAAACTCACTCACAATTAAAATTCGAAATAAAATAATGTCTGCCTTGAAATAGCTGCTACATCCTTTAAATACCCTCCCCAAAACATGATAAAACCCTAGACTAAAGTTTGAGACCCTTTCTCTCAAAAATGCCCTTGGTGAACAGTAGTCGCGGGTACTGTAGCGTGAACAGTGTCATGCTATAGTACTTCTAAACCCTATTTCAAATAAGTAAGACATATGTGGGTTAAGCATCCTCAAGCCCACTTATTCAAAACTAATAATAAAAATCCTTTAAACAAATTGAAAACCTTAATATCTAAAGGCCATATTTCTAAGTCAAGTCTTCCACAACTTGGATCAAGTGGATCAAAGCTGGTTCTTCTTCTTTCAAGCCCATCTTGAGTGTTGGGCTCTTGCTAGCTTCTTCCCAAATGGTTTGTACTAATCCTTGCATTGCTTCCTTGATCTTCTTGGCTCTCGATCTTGTAATTGGCCCATCTGGAACTTGCAAAGGATCTTTAAGAGTAGGCTTGCCTTGGTTCCCATCATTGTGAACTTGAGACATAATGTAAACATTAACATAACATGACATGAATGTGAACTTGAACATAACATGTACGTGAATATAACATGACATGAACGTGAATTTGAACATAACATAAACGTGAAAATAACATGATATGAACATAAACTTGAAACTTAACATGAACATAACATTTATGTGAACATAACATAATATGAATTTGATCTAAAACTTATTCTTATCTTATGGGGTCACCATGATTGCTTATTCTTAACTTCTTAACATAAACTTGGACTCTTGTTCAATTGACTTAATTAATAACATGACCATATGGGTGCTACACGGGTTCCCTTGAGCCGTGTGTCCCTGCTGATTACCACATCACAACACAGGTATCTACTCTAGCTGTGAGTGCGTTAATATGTACTCCACAGTTGTTGTGGCCCCATGAATTGTTTGTGCCACACTTGCTATGAATACACGTAAAATAAGTATGGCTCCATCAGCGTTAGTGCCCGGCGCGCTTCAGTGACCAGCTAGTTAGGCCCCATTCGCAACCTGTTGATTGTACTTTGTCAACCCAAGGAATTTCACACCTATTTAGACACTCCAGCGTGAACAAAGGAGTTTCACTAGGATATTACCTCATCCTAACACTTAGGGTCGTGATTGATATGAATAACTTAGTATGAACGTGATCTGAAACTTTTTTTTTTTTTAAATAACAGATCACATCCATTCATTAAAGAGGACATACAACTTTGACTTAAACAACAAGTCAGTTACAAACGTTAATAGCTTCTCAACACACTAATGTGTTGACATGGTCTACTCCAGACGGCTAACCTCTGAAGACATAAGTCTAAGAGACAGCACAACTCTATCCATGATAGAGTTACCAAATCTCCATACCCGACTAAGCGGGGATATATGGGACACCAACCCTACCAAGCACCACCAAGTGGAGGGGGGGGACCATTCCATTCGGACTAAAGTCCGAAGGTACTATTTTTTTAGATTTTTATTTTTGAAAAGAAAAGAAAAGACACAAAATAAACTACAATGGAAACACTGTGCACGGAAAACCAGTGTAAACCAGTAGGTACTGTAGCGCGTGCAAAACATGCACCATGCTAGGAGGGAATCGACGGCCGATCTTCGAAGTCCCCGACTCATAGGTCCCAGAAACGCCGCTCGTGGCGTTGGCAGAGGGATTCCCGGTGGCGTGTGATAGCCACGCGCCAGAACACCAGGAAACATTCTCCGCTCCGTTTGGCACCTTATTCTGTGGTCTTGAAGATCGATGGCTGGGCAACGCCATGTTGGTCGGTGGTCGCTGGATTCTTCCAGATCTGCGATTCTCCCTTATTCAGCCTGAAAAACAAAAAAAAAAAAAAAAAAAAGACCAAACACAAACCAGAAGTGGGAGGGGGAGGGAGGGGGAATGGAGCCGAAGCTCCCACCCCCTCTAGCCGAGAACTTTGGTGGGTGTTTAGAGAGAAGGGAGAGGTTTAAAATCTAGAGAGAGAGAGCCTCATCTCTTCATGGATCGAGTCGATCTGAAACTTGACTTAACATAAACTTGATCTGACTTCTTTACTTAACATAACATACTTGTAATGGTGAACATTACATGATATGACATACATGTAACATGGGGCATACTTAACATATAGCAATACATGACAGAATAGATTGTGTAACAGATAAATATTCGTGACAGAATAAATCATGCATAACAGATAAACATGTAATGACGTGGCATGCCATGGCATATATAATAACATACATACATAAATTGTAATTCCCTTACCCATCATTCATATACAGTAAACTGATAGTAAATTAGAAGCTAACTTATATCGATCGTCATGTTCTACGAGAAAAAAGAGCGAAACACGAGGAACTGTAAGAGGGTAGTCTAAAAATTAAAAATTTAATTACTAACAATTAGAAACATGAAAACAAGCTAACTTAGAGTAAAATTACCATTTTACCCTCTACATGTGGAAAAGTGACCACTTTACCCCTAACTTAAGGATTTCATATCTTAACTCCAAAAGTTTTCAAAATTTACATTCATCATATAAACTTTGTCTTAAAATCAACCATCAACTTAGAAAAATTTAAAACAAATCACAACTATGAAAAACACACTATGGCCTAAACATCCAAAACTCATGCTTAGATCAAAATTTTGCAACAAAGATCTTCCTATTCTAAGTTTAAAACCATACTTAAAACATCCATTTAGGAAATTTAATAATCAACACCAAACGTTTTGTAAAAAGATCCAAACCCTTGAATCACAAGTTTTGACCCTAGATCAAAACATCTCCAAGAATTCCAAAAAAATAAAGTCTTACTTCTAACATATTCATAACATCATCTTAAGATCAACCATGCTTTAAATCATCAAACTAAAGTCACCAAAATCACAAAATAACACTTGGAGTTTTTGGTTTTACACTTAGTCCAAAAACAGAAACTTTTTTCTCAACTAGTTTTGATCAATCTCTTGATCCATGGCTTAGAACGATGAGATCTTCAAACTAAAAAATCACATAGTTTAAAAATGTATCTTAAAGAAGATCCAACCATCAAACTTAAAATCACATGGTTAAACTCAATTAAACATGGATCTAACCCAAAAACATCAAATCTTAGGCTTAACCGAAATCCTCTTGCATAGAAAAATAATATCTTTAAAAATAATACTAAATATCTTCAAAATAACATCATGACATGAAAATAAGAGACTTAGTATCATTATATAAAAATATCAAAGCCTTTAGAGTAAGATCAAACCTCAAAATATTCAAACTTTCTCCAAACAAAAACTGTTTCTCCAGTTCCAGTTTTCAAGTTTCTAGATCTAGGAAACTCTATCATCAAAAACTTTATTCATGCAACAAAACCTCAATAAGAACTCTTAAACACATGCTAACAACACTCCATAAAATTTTCAGACCAAGATATGTCCATTAGCGTGGTCAAAAACTCCAAAACATAACATACTCTCCAGTTTCACGCCCAGAATGACCTTTCTATGGTTAAAAATACTTTTGACTGACCAAATGACCATGGAATGATATGAATAATATATATACAAAAACTATACTCAAATAAGAACAACTTTTATGAAGGATTCATCGTGTTAAAATACATAAAAATGGTCTAAAATCTCCACATAAAAAGACCCATAAATCTGCCCGAGAGAGCTCTTTTGGGTTTTTCTATGAGAATAGGGTGAAGAAGTGATTAAAGAGAAAGAAGTGTGTCTTGCACGACTCTATACTTCTGGAGGGGGAAGATATGGATTTTAATGACCATTGATTGGAGGTAGCTATATGACATAAAGTGGAGAATAGAGAGGGAAAAGGACTACCTGCAGAAGCTGTGAGGTATGGAGGTTGATGGGGTGGGTTTCTCCATCTCATCAAGGCACTATTGGGTGTAGCCAAGGGCAGTGAATGGTCTACCATGTGGGGGAGGAAACTTCTTCAAGAATCCTTGCCAAGGTGGCCAAATTCGTGGGCCTTGGTGGGCCTCAACCAAGTGGGCTTCAATTTGGGATGTAAAGGGGGTTTGGTTAGGGTTTGAGATGCTATCAAGCCCAAATCTAATTTTTCTTGGCCCAATCAAATTTCCAAAGTTTAAAAGGTTGGATAATGATGTCATAACAAGAATTTGAGAAATTAATAGCATGTGAAAGTGATTTAATCAAGTGATTAAACACAATGCCAGAAATTGGATCAAAAAGGATTTGAATGCAACTTTAGGGTTTGGGGAAACCGTTTAGGGTTTCGGTTTCAACCAAGCTTTTGGAGTTTCAATTGGATTCCAACCATTTAGGATTTCACTAGGGTTGAAACCCTCTTTGATCTGGCTCAATTTAGTTGATCAGATGAAAAAAAGTCTTGCTTAGGTGGCATGATCTCACACTTTGATTGCCTTCAAAAAACCACTTAATGGTTCCTTTTTGTTCCAAATGTCTAATACTATTTATTATGTGTGGCTAAGATCTTGCCAAGTGTCCCAATAAAACTTCTCTAACCTAATTTAGACATTCCACACTGTAATTTTGAAAATACTACACTTAGTACGCTTATGGAGGTTACTATTCACTCCAAAAAATGCATAATAAACTTAGTACTGAAAAATCATAAATATTCATATTAACCTACAGTGAAAATCCTTTACCAAAACTCAACCCCAAAATGCCCCTAAAAATAAATTCACAGTTTCGATACAGGCGTTTTGTCTAAAATTATGAAAATGGATTAGTGCGCCATAAAATCCTAAATAATCAATTGAGTCTAGTGGCGCAGACCATAGCATATTCTGACACTTCTAATTACCTCAAACAATTGAAATCGCATTTCTGACATCATAGTGAGTGATAACAGTGACTATGTTGACAGACTAAAACTTTTGCGATTTGTCAATTCGTGAAAACTTACGGAGTTTTTACGAGATTCCTAAAGTCTATAGAAATTCTACCATTGAATTTCTAGCGGGCTGTTACATCCTCCTCTCCTAAAAAAAATATTTCGTCATCGAAATCGACGCAAGTACAAACATAAAACACACTCAATAGAAGATGTTGCTTACCGAAACTAATGTGCATCACTGGATTTATCGGCACTAGTCGGCTCCAAAGGAGGTGCATCGATGTCCAACGGCACGGTGTGCTGGGGTAAGTAGTTGAACACGTCATCCTCTGAATCATATACCACGTTGTCGAAATGACTTAGGTTGGGGCTACACGAACTCTTTATCGTCGCTTTCTGGCTCCTAACCCTCTACTAGCAACGCCCGTGGTGAGTTGATGACATAGATGATCCTGATGTTGTGGGCTCAATGTTGGCAGTTGCGGCATGCTCCTCTGCTGCTCCAATACTTAGCTTTATCCCGTGCCATCCTAGCCTTGAAACTATCTCGATCTAACCATGTGGTTGTGTGCAATGGCAGGTAACGCTCTTTATGAGGTAACGCCTTTCTCTCGTAGTCCACACTAATCTTATCTATAACGATCACAAAGGTTATTGCCTAAACTTAACAAGTTCTAGACTGACCTTCTAGGATACTAAATCCTTGCTTAAGTGAAATCACTTATTTCCTTAATGCTCAAAGAGTTGCTCACCATAGATATATATATATATATACACACCACTAAATTCTGCCATTCCTTTAACTTTCTCACTCTAATCAAAATTGTACTAGAACCCTTCCACAAAGTAGGTCAAGTCATACTGGCATACTCTTTAAATCTAAAACTTCAAGTATTCGTGCAATTCGATTTGGAAGAATTTAATCCATACACAACTGAATTTACTTTCTCTATTTCCTCAGGGAAACCTGTCAGCCTAGGACTAGCTTACTCCTTCATAATTAAAATGAATCATTCCTCCTCCTAGGTGTCACCTTGATAAACAATCAGCTGTTAACCTAAACTCAAGGCTTTCTCTCTTATGATTGGCATAGCTCATCTATCCATCATGAGCTACCTCTTATTCTGACTCTAAATAGAAGGATATGTTCCTAGTGTTCATGTAAATCCTCAAGACTAAGATTTTACTTCCCATATATTGGTCTCCAATGTAAGGGCAATCTATGTCTCCACAAACACAGCGCTTCACAAAAAACCATTTAATGGTGGCTGGATAAAACTACTATCATAAATGAATCCTCCTAAGGCCAAAGGTTGTTCTAAATACTTTACTCTTCCAAAAACAAATACCATTAGGTCCTCAAAATCAAAACAACTCCAAATACACAGAATATAATTCCTCAACCTTTAATACCATTCCTCGTACTACTGAAAGGCATAATATATCTACACTAGTATGAACAATAATACTCCTAATGAGAATTGTTGCTCTTATCAACTGGGTAACAATTCGACTTTCGAACTGAACTCTCATGCAAAACCACAATCACCAACAACAAAGACTCACTTAAATCCAACAATGTACAAGTTACAAACTTCAATAACTTATCATTACCCAAAATAACAGTAATACACTAATACCATCAATTGCAATCCAATCAAATTTAACTAAGCTTAACAACATAGAGGTCCTAGTAAAATACTAGTGATGATGCCAGCTCCTTCAGTTCCTAGGGAGTCAGCATCTGTGCCTCCCTGAGTGACAGCTTACAATCTATGGGTAAGTGCACTTGTTGCTGTTGCTGATGTCTAAGCATATCAGTCAACATGCGTATAGCTTCAACTAATCCTCCATCCATCGATGAACTTTGATTTTCCTGATTGATGTCTCTCTTAAGGTTCCAAGGTATCCTACTACGAGTCATGTGTCACTTCTTGAAACACACGAGTCCACTTATAAAAACCACGTACTATCTCTTATACTTCAAGAAATTAAAGCCTAATGAAGACTAAAATTTCAAGCCTAGTATTTGGTGCATTTTCCTAAGGACATGTAGTTTACAACCCAGAGATGTATTGCTCTAATACTAGGGTTTGGGCAAACCGTTTAGGGTTTCGGTTTCAACCAAGCTTTTGAAGTTTTAATTGGATCCCAACCATTTAGGATTTCACTATGGTTGAAACCCTCTTTGATATGGCTCAATTTGGTTGATCAGATGAAAAAATGTCTTGCTTAGGTGGCATGATCTTACACTTTGATTGCCTTCACAAAACCACTTAATGGTTCCTTTTTGTTCCAAATGTCTAATATTATTCATTATGTGTGGTTAAGATCTTGCCAAGTGTCCCAATAAAACTTCTCTAACCTAATTTGGATATTCCACACTGTGATTTTGAAAACACTACACTTAGTACGCTTGTGGAGGTTACTATTCACTCCAAAAAATACATAATAAACTTAGCACTAAAAAATCCTAAATATTCATGTGAAAATCGTTTACCAAAACTCAACCCCGAAATGCCCCTAAAAATAGATTCACAGTTTTGATACAGGCATTTCTTCTGAAATTATGAAAATGAGTTACTGCACCATGAAATCCTAAATAATCAACTGAGTCTAGTGGCACAGACCATAACATATTCTGACACTTCTAATTACGTCAAACGATTGAGATCGCATTTCTGATACCATAGTGAGTGATAACAGTGACTATGTTGACAAACTAAAACCTTTGCGATTAGTCAATTCATGAAAACTTACGGAGTTTTCACGAGGTTTCTAAATAATAATAATAATAATAATAATAATAAACAATGCTTAAAGAGGGAGTCTGCATGGGAGCTCCACCTTCAGAGGAGCTAACAAGCAAGAACACAATCACATCTGGTTCATCATACATTTGGAAGGCTTCACCGAAAGCAAGAAAAGAACAAAGAAATAAAAATTTTACCTAGATAGAAATGAGCTTACTTGGGGAGACTGAGATTTCTAGCCAAGTGTCTTCTTTGTTTTCTTTGGAACCTTGGAACCCTATATGGTCACCATTTTTCCTCTTTGACTGTCTTTTACATTTTTTTTAATAAAATGCACAGGGACTCTGCATCCGTACGCCTATAAGTAGCAGGATTGTTCTTCAAATAAAGGACATTTCTATGGTTGCCCTACATATGCTCCCATGACGTGGTCTTATCCTTGATAGTCACATCAGCCATTATTAAAAAAGAAAAGGAAAATAATATCTTAATATCATATATTCAGCTAAAATGAAACCAAAGAGACTCTGAAGATGTCCCAAAGGAAGAGACAAAAAATTAAAAATCTCAAAACCTCTTGAATGATTTTGTATTTTCTCCTTTTATTTTTTAATATTGACTTACGCCATGACCACTTGGCAAAACCATGTTAAGGGGACAATGTGGGCACCGGGAGGAGGTACCCTAGCATTTTCCTTCTCTAAATCCATATTAGCTCCAACTTCATATCTTGAGGTGTAATCAGTCTGGTTCGGTCCTGGAGGGGTCATAGATTAAACATTTTAGTCCATCACTGTGATGACCCGTTTTTACGTGTATTTTCACTGAAGGTGTGTTTTTAATTTAATTAATATATTAGTTTATTTATTTTAAATTAATCTATTTAAATTAGTTTTTATTTATTTGATGTTGTTTTTAATTTATTTTAGTCGTTTTATGTTTTTAAAATCGTTTTCGGCGGATCAGTTTTTGGATTTCGAAAGTGAAGACTGAACCTCATTTCTTCTCTTTTCTCTTTTTCTTTTTCCCTTTTTCCTTTTCTTTTTCTTCTTTTCTTTCTTTTCTTTCTTTTTCTTCTTCTTTCCTCCCCGTTTTCTCTTTCCCCGCGCAGCTCTTCTCCCTTTTCTCCTTACCGTCGCCGCCCCTTTGACCGCCCGGTTCTCTGCCATCCGGTCGCCGTGTAGTGCACCACCCCCACCATTCTCTTTCCCTCCCACCAGAGATCATCCCCACCAATTTTTAGAGCCATCGGACGGGCCGTTAGCCGCTACGCACGGTTGGAAGTCATGGCACCTGCCCTATTTTTCTCCCCTATCGTAGGTTGCTTTCGCAGTCCAGAACAGCCACTTGCCGGAGGCGTGGTCTACACCACCCACCCAGTTTTCTTCCCCTCTCACTAGTGAACATCCCCACCAAGTTTGACCTCCATCCGAGCCACCGTTAGCCACCACGAGCTCCTCCAAGCCACACGGGTTTTCACCGATTTCGGCGCCGTCGCACCACCTCCGGCCACCATCTCTTCACAGCTTCTTCCCCTACCTCTTGCCGACCTAACCCACCCATTTCCAGCCTCGATCCGTTGCCGGAGTAGCTCCCACGAGCTCAACTCCAATTTGAGCTTTTTCCACTTCCACCGCCATTTCCACCGCCACGCACGGCCAAAACTCACTTCCTTTAGATTCATAAACATCCCTAGGCCATTCTCTATCAATTTCGTGTCTTATTTTGTCCCCATTCGAAAGTGGGTAATTTATTACCCACAGCAACAGTGTAAATTACACTATTACGTTGCTTTTCCTCCGCCGTTTGCAACACCGCGAGCTTTCAAAAAATACCATATAGCACTGTAAGTATTTTCCAAACTCTACTTTTAGATTTAAATATATTTTACTCTTACAATAAATAGTTATCTGTTGGTTGGTTGATTCCGGATTGAGTTCGAGGAGTTCAGGGGTTGGATGGATTGTGGACGGAGTTGTTTGGTTGATGTTGATCTTTGTTTGAGATATTTGTGCCTTGATGTTTGCATTGTATAGTGCACGCATGTTCATGTTTAAAATGGGAAAACCGGGTTTTCGTGTAGTTGCATGCATGTACATGTGTTGGAACTTGAAAACTGGGCTTGTAAGCAGAAAATGATTTATGGTATATTTGAATGGTTGGTTTGACGGGTTTGAGTCAGAGGCACGCAGCGTAGGGATGGTGGTAAGCAGGGACGGTGGTAGAATCCCACTTGTGATTCCCGCCTACGATGAACGCGTAGGGACGGTGGTGAGCAGGGATGGTGGTAGAGTCCCGCCTATAATTCCCGCCTATAGTGCTCTGATGGTTTGGTTTTTGGGCCATTATCTGGGATAATGGCGAGGCTATGTTTAAAGGAAATGTTTTGGGCCAAAATGGAATTTTTGGCGTGCGTGGAAAAATGTGGCTTTTATGGGACATGTGCGTTGCATTCTTTCATGCATATTGTTTAAGTTTTAATATGTTTTTATCTAGTGGTATTTGGATTTTACTTACATGCGGCACCATTTTGGTACCGTAGATTTTGGTGCAGAGTTCGAGGAGGAAGAGGAGGCTGAGCCCAAGGATGTGGCTCCGCCGGAATTCTGAGTTGGTGTTAATGTCTTGTTGCTTTGGCTTTGAAACTATATTTGTAGTTTGTAATATTTTATTATGTATGATTTGAACAGTTTTGTATTAAACTAAGAAAAAAATTCTGGTACTTAGTTGTGACTTTCATTATCCGCTGCGTGTTTTTTCATGCACATTTGTTGCTTTTACACACACTTGGCACTCGTTGATAGGGTGGTGACCCGTGATGTCACCATCCGGACGTCTCGATTTCTTCGTGTTCGTGCGTAGGGATTTGGGGGCGTCACAGGTGGTATCAAAGCGGTTTGGCTCTGGGTAAAACCACATGTCCCGTAGGTGTAGTACCAGAAAGCTTTTAAAGTTGTGTTTTAAAATTTATTTTAAGTAAAGTTACTATTTGACATGTTTTATTTGTTTTATTGATTTGAGCTTGTTTGCTTGTTTTTATTTGTTTAGTTATGTTATAGCATGTTGGTTTCTTTTTGTTTCTTGTTATGTGGTTTGGTTTTGGTTTTCGGTTTTATGTTGTTGGTTTTTTTTTTTTTTCTTAAAGGGGGTCAAAGGTTGTGTTGTGGCAGGAAGGCGGTATAATCGAGGATACTATTATTAGGCATGAACATTTAGTGTAGTAGGCTTGAATTTTTAGCGATGTGGTTTGCTTGTATGATGTTGAGGTCTGAAGGGAATGTCATGGTTTAGGCAATCTTTCTTGAAGTGGGAACTCACGTAGCAATGAGGAGAGGAATTAGCTTTAAGTCGCTTAAGATGATTGAGGTCAAGTTTTTGTAGAATTTATGTAACGAGGCTATAGTATAGAAGAGCGTGGGTTCAACGAACTTTAAGGATATGTTTAGGGGAATTTTATTTAAGGTTTGGGGTCTTTTGCCGCTGTGACCTGGTAGCACTTTAAGAAGAATTTAATGATCGCTTCTTTCCCGCTTCCGTGAGGCGGCAAAAAGTAAGAGAGTTCTTAAGATTGGTCCAAGGGAGCATGATCGTGGAATAGTACGCCTGCAAATTTATAGAACTTGGACGATTTGCTCTCTACCTCATCGCCACAGAGGAAATGCGAGCCGAGCGTTTCCAGGAGGGTCTACATCCTGATATACGCTGTATGGTGGTCAGCCACCGGATATCCACTTTTCAGGATTTAGTGGATGTGGCCACTCTTGTGGAGCGAGAGAATAATTTGAGAATGGGATCCCCTCCAAGACATAAGAGGCGGAGTTTTTTTGGTAAAGGAAGTAGTTCGGGTTCGCCTCAAAAGTTTGTTCAGCGGATCGGGACTCGACCATTAGCAGCCTCGGGAGTGCATATGGGAGGATGAGTGCCAGTTTGTGGAAGATGTAATAGAGCTCACGGAGGCGAGTGTCGTCTGGGTAGTAACAAATGTTTTGAATACGGTCAGACGGGGAATCTTGCTCGTGAATGCCCTAGTGGAGTTCAAGAAAGCTGTGGAGCTCGTCACAGTGGTAGAGCTAACCAGAGGCAATTGGCTCGGGTTCGAATGTATGCAGTGACTCCTGGTATCATTGGAGGCAAGGTTATGGTGATTCAGAATGCTAGAGTCATGGCAAGTATGGGTCTAATCTAATTCTTCGTGATGACCTTGTGTGGTTTTGTTTTCTTTTATATATATATATATATATATATTATCGAGGCTTGGAGAGAATGGCATGATCGGGGTGATCTTTTAGAGAAGTAGAATAACTGAGTTCTTTGGTTCCGTGGAGTTTATGAAATGGTCTATAGCGTAGTAGGTTGTAAGTTCAACAAATTTCGATGTTAGATTTTATGAAGTTTCAGCAAAGTTTTAAAGTTTGGGGCCTTATAGATTTTAGGAAAATAAGTTTATGGTAATTAAGGTGTTAGGTTCGACAAGCTTTGGGGGGTGATGATTAAATTTTGAGTTTTAGATTTCATGATTCGGATGATTAATTTGGTGGCAATTGGGGCTTTAGATTTTACAAGCTTTTAAGGTGAATGTTTTGGATTAAAGCCACCAATCTTGAGAATTTCATAAAATAATTTATTATCTATTAATGTTTTAGAATTTGAAAGATTCGGGAGTCGATTTTTCTATTGTGTGATGTGAGTTCATTGATCTTAGAAGTTCTGGAAGATGATTCTTATTTGATTTAAGGTTTTAGAGTTGCAGAGTTGAAGGACTGATTTATTATAAGAATTGAGTTCTTAGTTTTACAGACTTAGTGCTGTAGCTTGATCTACTCTAGTGAGTGATTAGTTTGTAACCATTAAAATGGAGATGATTAGAGTTGAGTTATTGATATGAAAATTTTTCTAGAGTAGATTTCTTTGAGGATTTGCGGTAATGATCTAGTTCGTATAATTCTTTGAGGATTGAAGATATCGAGCTAGTTTAGGAAATAATTATTGTTAACTCTAGGTTGTAGTAGCAGATTTTAGGAAATGATTCTATCAATTCGAAAGATATAGGTCCATCAGGGTGTTGGAAATAGTAGATTTTGTGTTGGTATTGAATACAATTGAATTTGAGGCTATATGATCCGTAGACTTTTGGGAATGGATTCTTAGCAGGTTTAAGGTCATTCTCAGTACCAAACCTTAAGCAATGGCTAGTTGCTGATTTAAGGATATAAGTTGAGTAGATTCAGGAATGATTCTTGTTGAGTTGAGGATATAAGTCCAGGTGATGGAGATGTGATAATGGGTCACTTGTACGTTTGAATGATTTGTGGTGTTGGCTAAGAATACATGAGATCGATGAGTAGTAATAGTAAGTGCGTATGGATTTCGGAGAGTACAAGTAGGTGGGTGAGTTACCAAGAGCGTTTCGATTATGTCTAGGTGAAGTCAATGGTAGTTTATAGTGAGTTAGTTATTGCAAGATTAGATGTTATTCATAATATAGGTTATGAGTTTGAAGTATGGGATATCGGATAGAAGTTGTAAGCGCTCTTGTTGGTTGGCCGGGAAGGACTTGGGCCTTTTGGAGATGTTCCTCATCTTTAGAAGAGACAGGTGTATTTTGGGATGATGTTATGTGTTTTCAAATTGGGGCCTGGAGGTTGATTAGTACTGGTTTCCGTCATCAATCAATGGATGTATTTTTGCGGAATGTTGGTTTTCGTTTAGGGCAGCGATGGCCAACTAAGGAATGAGTGGAGATTTGTGGTTTTTGGAAGTATATGATTCTCTATGGAAATATGGTAAAGGTTTTCTTGTGATTAGGTGTGGATTGAGCTTGTACTTCATGATATTAATTTTTGAGGATATAGCCTTTATGTATTTTAGTGAGTTATCAGAGTGCGCGCAAGTATGATTTTTGGAGATTCTTAGAGGTTCAAATTTTGTGTTGATTTTGAAGAATTAGTAGTGATTCAAAATTTTAATGGGAGATTAATCTTTTGGTCGTCCAACTTGGTTTATGGATGGTTAACTTTGGAAGTGGCTATTAGGTTACCAAAGTTGGAATGGGATGAAAGTTTGGAAGGTAAAGCAGAGACGTCGTTGATATTAGTAATTTATGGTGGGAAGATAATAACCATTGGGTTTGTTGAGAGTTGTCGATGATAGGTATCTCTCAATTATGTTCAGAGTTGTATCCTGTATCTTTTTGGCGCTAGTGTTTGATCTTGCAAATTTCGAGGACGAAATTTGTTTTTAAGGGGAGTGGATGTGATGACCCGTTTTTTACGTGTATTTTCACTGAAGGTGTGTTTTTAATTTAATTAATATATTGGTTTATTTATTTTAAATTGATTTTTATTTATTTGATGTTGTGTTTAATTTATTTTAGTCGTTTTATGTTTTTAAAATCGTTTTCGGCGGATCAGTTTTTGGATTCCGGAAGTGAGGACTGTACCTCATTTCTTCTCTTTTCTCTTTTTCTTTTTCCCGTTTTCCTTTTCTTTTTCTTCTTTTCTTTCTTTTTCTTCTTCTTTCCTCCCCGTTTTCTCTCTTCCCGCGCAGCTCTTCTCCCTTTTCTCCTTACCATCGCCACCCCTTTGACCGCCATAGGCCATTCCCTATCAATTTCATGTCTTAGTTTGTCTCCGTTCGAAAGTGGGTAATTTATTACCCACGGCAACAGTGTAAATTATACTGTTACGTTGCTTTTCCTCCGCCGTTTGCAATGCCGCGAGTTTTCAAAAAATACCATATAGCGCTGTAAGTATTTTCCAAACTCTACTTTTAGATTTAAATATATTTTGCTCTTACAATAAATAGTTATCTGTTGGTTGGTTGATTCCGAACTGAGTCCGAGGAGTTCGGGGGTCGAATGGATTGAGGACGGAGTTGTACGCCTACGGTGCACGCGTAGGGATGGTGGTAAACAGGGACGGTGGCAGAATCCTGCCTGTGATTTCCGCCTACGGTGTACGCGGCGTAGGGATGGTGGTAAGCAGAGACGGTGGTAGAATCCCGCCTGTGATTCCCGCCTACGATGAACGCGTAGGGACGGTGGTGAGTAGGGATGGTGGTAGAGTCCCGCCTGCGATTCCCGCCTACAATGCTCTGATGGTTTGGTTTTTAGGCCATTATCTGGGATAATGGCGATGCTATGTTTAAAGAAAATGTTTTGGGTCAAAATGGAATTTTTGGCGTGCATGGAAAAATGTGGCTTTTATGGGACATGTGCGTTGCATTCTTTCATGCATATTGTTTGAGTTTTAATATGTTTTTATCTAGTGATGTTTGGATTTTGCTTACATGCGACACCATTTTGGTATCGTAGATTTTGGTGCAGAGTTCGAGGAGGAGGAGGAGGCTGAGCCCGAGGATGCGGCTCCGCCGGAATTCTGAGTTGGTGTTAATGTCTTGTTCCTTTGGCTTTGAAACTATATTTGTAGTTTGTAATATTTTATTATGTATGATTTGAGCAGTTTTGTATTAAACTAAGAAAAAAATTCTAGTACTTAGTTGTGACTTTCATTATCTGCTGCGTATTTTTTCGTGCACATTTGTTACTTTTACACACATTTGGCACTCGTCGATAGGGTGGTGACTCGTGATGTCACCATCCGGACATCTCGATTTTCCCGTGTCCGTGCGTGGAGATTTGGGGGCGTCACAATCACTTTTGCTGGACTGGACCGTTAGCTATCGGTCTAGTTGGTCAATTCAGCCCATGAGCATTTGTTCCTCTTTTTTCATTTTTTGATAGAAAAATTAATATAAAACACTGAATAAATTAGTAAAATTAGAATAAAGTGATCTCTTTAACATAAATATATGGTTAATGAATATTAAATAATTTTATTATATATATGGTCAATGGTGATTCTTTGAATAAAAATTATATAATTAACTTATACAACTACTATATAAAATAATATATTATATATATAAAAAATATATTTTTTTTAAAATAAATATAAATATATATATATCACTACAAAAAAAGACAGAGTTACCGGCATTTATATGCTAGGCGTTTGTTTATGCACAGGTAGATATATAAATTTACAAGTGCTAAATGTTTCTACCGGTAAATTATTGAGATTCCTGGCGTTTAAATTTTTACACCGATAATAATATATAGCTTTGGCGGCATTTATAACAATGCCACCAATATAGTAATGATGCATCGGGAAATTAGTAGTTTCCCGACGTTTATATTATTACGCTGGTACTAATATATGTTTTTTGTGGCGTTTAAACAAACGTCAATAATTTATTAATTATACGACATTATATTAACCATATTTTTTGGCATTTATAATATACCGCTGGTGAAAATATATATAATCAGCGACGTTTCACAAAACGCCGACAATTGATAAAGTTTACACCGGTAAAGTATTGAGTTTTTCGGCATTTATATCGTTTAAACAAATGCCGGACATTGATTAATTTTACGCTGGTAAATTAGTAGTTTTCAGGCTTTTATATTGCTACGCCGGAAATAATTATATACATTGGCGGCATTTATAAAATGTCAAAAATTGATCAATGAAACGGTGAAATGCTGGTAATTTATAAATGCGTTGGCGTATATATTGTTATGCCGGTATTAATATATAGCATCAAAGGTGAAAACTATTATAAATTTATTGGTAGTAAAATAAAATAAAATAAAAACTTATTTAAATGATACGAAAATACCCCCAAAAATTGTGCAAGTGTCATACAATATTCCTTTAGAAAAAAAATAGTCTATTATTTAAAATTTAATATTTTAATATGGATCTCATATTTATTCTTTTTTAAAAAAGAATGTGGTGCTTGTGAACTTTATGACAAAATATGTTAAACATCATACTAAGATTCACAATATCTCATAATCCAGCACTTCTCCTTTTATAATTTGTCCTATTCCAACTTAGTAAAACATAGCAAACATCGATATATGGCATAACCATAAATATAGTCTCAATTAAGGAAAGTTGTGAATACCACCAAATAGAGCAAACGTCGATATATGGCAAATACCATAAATATAGTCTCAATTATAGTCTCATTTATGATCCCTTCAATCATCGTCCTCATTGTTCTCTTCCTCTTCTTCATCTTCCTCTTTAGCATTTTCCTCTTCTTCATCTTTCTCTTCCTCTTTATTCTCTTTTTGATTTTGTCCTGAAGCCTGAATATAAATTCAAATGAGGGTCCAAAAATTTCAAAATAAGGTTGATTGATATGAACTAAGCATATGTGGAGTGCTCACCTGTGCATGCACAAATGTGTTTATTAAGTTCCGCAATTCAGTTAATTTGTTTCGCATTCTATCAAACTCTTCATTTGATATACCATCTTCTTGGCTTGACGTTGGCAGTGAATGTTGACAAGTTTGCTTTGTAGACTCCATCATTTGATGCCCACGTAATGGTTCCTCCAGACCCCATTTCTATAGGATTTGTGTCCTGTGGTAAAAGTTCCTCCATCTCAACCTGTAATAGATAATAAAAAATACACATTATCCTTCATCTTTTATAAATCCATTAAAATTAAAAAGTAATAAATTTGAAAATAAACATACCACTTTCTTCCTTGTATCATCATTGTAGTGTGTGTCATCCTTTTTCTTATGGGTTTGGACAAACAAATGGGCTTTACTTAGTAATGTCCCAGTTGATTTTTTCTACGTCCAATATTTTAGATTAAACGCTTATATCAAAAACAAAGAACTAACAAATATTCAACAGTAACTAAATATTAATTAAATAAATACCACATCATGGGCATATCTTGCTAAACTTTTCGATCCTCCACTGTGAACAATCACCTGTTTCTTACGACACTCATTGTTTTTATTATATTTTGACTACAACATCACAAATATTATGAGAATTATGAAAATAACTATTTGGTTGACTTTATAAATCTGTAACAGAAATGCGCATTGTTACCACATATTCTAGATCGAACCAAAGATTGGCCAACTCTGCAAGTTGCTCTAAATCCACCATATCAGGAGTTGCCCTTGCCACAACTTATGCTGCATAGGTGTCTTTTTCATTAAGTAATTTTTTCTTCAATTCATGCTTGTAGTCTGTCCATTTCTTCCCCAAGTCCTTTAATATCCATTTTTTGAATACATCCAATTTGTCATTAGGAATTTTAAACTTGCCCTATCGTCAAAATAAATTTACACAAATGAGTGAGTAGTTTTCTAACAAAATTTTCAAAATATACCTATTTAATTAATAATAATGTTTTAATATAAAAAATCATACCTTTATAAGATCCCACGCTTCTTCCTTTATGATTTTAGGCACCAACCTCCAATCTTTGTAAATTATTGGAACCAATTTATTACTTCTCGCTATCAGACCACCAAACCTTACCACCTTTGAGTCTTGCTTTTTGATGGGTTGACCAAGATTATTGATCTCCATTTCAATTCGATCCCCTTCTGGAAGATGCCAAATGTCATGAATCGAGTGTATTGGTCTCTTTACTTGATCTCCATTACTATCTGCAAAAATAGATTCAGTTACATTGTTAGTGTTTTGTAAATCTGCATTCATAGTGAAATAAATAATAAGTAAGAAAAACAAAAACATACCAACAAGGACAACAAAATGATCTCCAATGTCGGAACATGAGTTAACATTTTATGCTTCCGAACCAGGTGCTATTGGTACATATGTGCATGGCTCGGTCTCTTTGCTTATCTCCATATGTGTGGATGGTTGGCCTCCCATTTGGCTCGATGTAGAAGGTTGGGTCCCTTGCTGTGAAGATAATGATGGCTAGGAAGGACACTCTACAGAAGGTGATGACTCCACCATCCTATCAACGAAAAGGGGTGGCCCATCAACAGAGGGTAACGAATGGGCCGCCGTATCAGATTGTGTCCCACAATGGATAGCTTTTAGTCTTGTAGATTATCTTCACAAGTGTGGTATGGTAGTCTTTGCCTTCTTTTTTGGACCCATTGTACCTATACAAAAACAAATTTACATATATGCAAATCAATAGAAATAATAATATTTGGATCATGATATGAGACATATTTATGTGATAAGATATATCATGTTAAATAGTCTAAATCTATATTTCTTACTCTACACTATTGAGGAGTTTCGATCGTCATTTCATCTATGTCATTTCGCGTCCACACAATATCGTCAATACCAGGTTCAATAGTTTCATCGTTGGAAGTGTTCATCGTTGGAAGTGTTAATACAATATTCATTGACTAAATGTTCATCCTCATCCTCATCGTCGTCAGTCACTTTCTCTTCACCAGTGTCATACACGTCTCTTGGTTTTGTCTTAACGACAACAATCCAATTTGGGCATCTTTCATCTGCCACATAAAATACTTGAGATACTTAGGAAGATAGAATAAACGGATCATCAGTTATCTGACTACTAGTGTGTACTAGATGAGAAAATTTTACAAGTGTAAAGCCAAACTTGTCCTCCTTAAAACCTCTACCCTGAGCAACGTCTGTCCAATCACATTTGAATAACACCTATCGAGACCCATCATAATACATAACCTCAATTATGCGTGTTAATTGGCCATACCAAGTAGGGCCATCTTGATCAGTACACTCACTAACACCACAATTCTGAATTTTCTTTCCAGTTTCGTGATTCCTAGTGCGATATTTTGTGTCATTGATGACAATTCGCTTAAATTTTTAGGCAACTTGCATGGGACCTTTAGAATGCATTACGACTTTATGGCCCAATTCACTTTTTCCATTGTCATCCATTTTCATTACCTGAAAGGTTGGATTATTAGCATTGATTAAAATGACGAAAACTATCTACAGAGCCATAATAGATATTGTGATACAATATTGAATGGGGTGTAATCTGTACGTAGTCTTGGAACCAATTACAAAATTGGTCTTCGTGCCTCTTCTGTAATTCATCATTCGATAAATGATTTCCATCAACTGTATTCCTTATTATTTCCAAGTGCATCCTATATATGTTCACGACATCACAAATGTCTATTATAATTACACAAATATAAATGAAATGTAATTTAATTTGTACATATTAAGCATTGCAACTCACTGCATAATGGACTGAAATCGTCAGAGTTGAAGAGAATATAGCAATGTGCTTAGGTCCACGACGTAAAATCGAGGTGAACGTCAACAACTTTCCCTTTAGAATCATACGGGTTTCTAGATGGTCTATTGAAAACCGTTCGAGCAAATTCTAAATAATGAGAACAAAACATTAATAATTCCTCCAGCAAATATCCTTCAGCAATGGAACCTTCAGGTGCAGTTTTGTTACGCTCATGAAACTTAAGTCGATGTAGGTACCTACCACATAAATCATTAGATGACTTTTACTATTTAAAAAATATATATATTCTTACTTTAATAGATTTATGTGTTTTTAATTCAATAACTATAGCATACCTTTCAACGGGATACATCCATTGATAATGAGCGGATCCTCCAAGCTTACATTCTGTAACTAAATGTATGGTCAAGTGCACCATAATCGTGAAAGATGATGACAGAAATATCATTTATAATTTGCACAATATGTAAGGTATTCTAGATTCTAATCGGTCCAAATCTTTAAGCCGCAACGTTTTGGAACAAATTCCCCTGAAGAATCCAGATAGCTCAATTAATGGTTTTATTACCTTTTTAGGTAATGACCCACGTAATGCAATTGGTAGGAGTTGTTGCATCAGTATATGGCAATCATGACTCTTCATGCCCACTATAGTAGGGTGTTGAAGCTTAACACAATGTGAAACATTTGAAGAATTACCGTTTGGTACTTTTACATTTTGTATAACCTTCAACAAGTCTTATTTCTCTTTGTTACTCATTGTGAAAATAGCTAGAGGCAAATATGTCTTGTCTACATCTGTTATAAACGGATGAAGTTGTGGTCTCAAACCCATCTCTTGTAAGTCAAGGCGTGCCTTTATCCTATCCTTTGATTTTGTATCAATATTTAACAATATGCCAACAATATTATCCATCACATTTTTTTCAAGGTGCATCACATCAAGATTATGACGCAATAAATTATCTTTCCAATAAGGCAAACTAAAGAAAATACTACGTTTCTTCCATGAGTGTTCCAAACATTAGTTGACCCCACAATTCTTTTTCTTTTACGATCTGTTCTATCATTGCAATTTAAATCATCTAATTGTTCCAAAATTTCATCAGGTGTTGGCATAGTAGGTGAAAGATTAATTTCTCGTGTACCATCAAATGTTTTTGCCATCATTCTCCACCTATGATCACTTGGCAAGAATTGTCTATGCCCTATATAGGAAAACTTTTTTTCATGTTTTAGTCATCTAGATCGTGTGTTACCCATACAATAAGTACACGCTAAACGACCTTTCGTACTCCACTCAGACAAATCACCATACGCAGGAAAATCATTTATCATCCACATTAAAGCCGCACACATTGTAAAGATCTCTTTGGAGCAAACATCATAGGTTGGTGCTCCAAACTCCCATAATTCCTTTAATTATGATATTAGAGGCTCTAAGTATACATCTATATTCATTGAAGGTGATGACGGTCCCGGTATAATCAACGTAGCATGAAACCTGATCATTTCATACACATCCAAGGCGGTAAATTGTAAGGTACCAACATAACCGGCTAGGTACTATAGGAAATGCTCATGTTATCGAAAGGATTAAAGCCATCTGTAGATAAACCAAGCCTAACATTGCGGGGGTCAGAGGCAAAGTCATCATCTTGTAAATCAAATGTCTTCCAAGCCATGCCATATGTTGGATGCCTTAGTACCCCATCATTTGTACGGCCTATAGCTTGCCATTTCATTTGTGAAGAAGTCTTCGATGACATAAAAAGCCTTTGCAACCTTGTTTTTAATGGAAACCATCGTAATATTTTTGCTGAACTTCTTTTGCCTTTTTTAGACCTATCATCCATTGACTCTTTTTGCTTCCATTTTTTAAGCTCCGCATACCACACATGTTTCCAAATTCTCATTTTCCTTCCAAAATAATATACAACGATTAGGACATACTAAGATCTTCTCGTATACAAGAACTAACTCATTCATGTATTTCTTAACCTCGTACGTATTATTAGGTAATGATGCTCCTGGTGGGAGCAACTCATTCCAAATTCAAGCAGTTCTGTGAATATGCTATTACTCAATCCACACAAACACTTCATATTCCAGAGATGTACAATAATACTAAACTTAGTATATTTTGTGCACCCTTCATATAATGGCTCATCAACATCTTTCAACATATTGTAAAATTTATTAACTCTTTCGCTAGAACCTCATCCATTTTCATTTTTCATTCCAGCTTCTCTAGCATCCACACCTATTCAAGCCCATCCTCAACAATTTCAGGATCAAACATAGGGAAAACGTCATATAACATGATTGTCATCCCACTAGAGCCTTCATTTATTTGCTTATTATTATTTTGGGATTCAATAGCATGGTAAGATGCCTCCCCTTTTTCTCTTCCCATGAGCATGCCAAATGGTGTAACCTTGAGGAATTCCATAGCTAATAAAATGATTATATACCATGTTGGGCATGAACATCTTACGTAATCCACATTTTCTATATGGGCAACAAATCGGCGAATCAGTAGCACAATTCTCGCATGCAAGCTTCAAAAACTCCTTGACACCATCGACATTCTCTTTTGTATGTCGAGGTTTTTTCATCCAACTTTTGTCCATAGCTTAATAATATTTTAAATATGAAAATAGAATTAAATGAGAATGCAGGATCATCAATAACTTAAAACATAGTACGGAAAATAATTTTGAACTTTGAAAAGTGAAGCAAAATAAAGCATAAATTTGCATATAACCAGAAGCATAAATTTACAAAATAAACAATAAATTTGCATAAATATTGTTGGATTTATGTGTCAACTCCAAATTGACAATCAAGATATCATAACTCTATATTATTTTTTCTAATAAGGCAAACTACCAAGTCACACATTATTTTTTTGTCTCATGCATATGCTTGTTGGACCCAGTTAAGTTTAACAAAATAAACCTCTCCTCTTTCCATTACACCACCCTAACTTCCCACAAGCACTACGTAATTTTGGTAGAAAAAGAAAAAGAAAAAAAACCCAACGAAATAAACTCTACAAAAAAAAATTAATATAAGGTAAATAACCCCCCAAAAAAGGACAATGATGGAGTAATATTCCAAGTTTCCAACAGGTCTGATCTCAATTCAAAGGTCTAAGTTCCGTGTGGCTAGCTGCTACATTTGGGTCATCGAAAACCACTATCACACATTTTTTTAGATAAGCTGCATGTTAGTGTGAAACTAACATCTTTTGAAAACACCACAATCATTATCACCTTAGTGTGAAACTAACATCAATTTTATAAATTTAATATGATTTATTAAACTATAAATATATTTAGCACACTAAACTAAGTCAATTTATAAATTTAATTTCATAAAAGTTTTTGTGGGTCTAATGTTTCTATGTAGTGCATACACACGAGGCATAACAATTTTAATAAAGGTCAAAGGGATTTATCTTGGCTATACAAACAATATTTTGAGTTTTTTTTTTTTTTTTAATTTTCTCTACATTCTTCAATCCTGTCTCCAATATAAAATATGATTAGTCTTGACCGTACAAGAGTTTTTTATGCAGAAATATCATAACAACCCAAGCATGGAGAAGAAAAATGAAAAGAAAAGAAAAACCAGAAATAGCATGTGAAAAACCATAACTGAAAGTTAATTGTAGGAGTTAGATAACCAACATACGAGAGTTTTTGATGGGGAAAGTTGGAGAGGAAGTCGATTTGCATTGCTATGGATTGCTCTGTTTTGAGGGTGCAAAATAGAGGATGTTCGCCTCGATTAGTCCAGCCCCTGTTCAGGATCAAACTAGAAATAAAAGGTCAACGTTCTATGGTTGCATAGTTCCTTGATTGCTACAACGTAAAACAAAAACAGAAGTAAAATCAAAGCAAAATCTACCTTGATTCATTGACTGCTACAACGTAAAATCGAAGCAATGATCACTCAGGCTCGTAAAACATAAAAGAAAAGTAATGATCATTCAGGCCCATAAATGTTCTATGGTTTTTTTTATCAAACACTTCAAAAAATGTAAACGTTCTATGGTTTTTATCCCAAACACTCCATACAATGTAAACATTCTATGATTTTTTTCCCAGACTGCTACAACGTAAACATTCTATGGGCCTGAGTGATCATTGTTTCAATTTTACAATCAAAACATCAGAATAGAGGCATGATTTTGAAGGCAAACGGGTAGGAGTAAGAACTCAACAAACGACACATGGTTCAAACGTAAACGGCTAGAACTCAACAAACCAGGTACTTATGTGTTCGGTTTGAAGCAACAATGTTGTTCTCAGGCAATCTCTGCTACAGCTTCTGGCAGCGGCATTAAATATGGCTATCAGTTTGCACTACTATGGAGTGCTCTGTTTTGAGAGTGCAAAACAGAGGATATTTTGTGGGAAAGTGAAGAGATGTTGCCTACGTTTTTGAGATGCTATGTGGAGGACGCGATGGTTTGATCAGGGGAAAGTGAAGGGACATAGATCTGTGGAGGCATTGCTCTATGGGAAATGGGTTGCACTATATCCTGGCGCACTAAACATTCGGCAACTCCTTTTTCTTCTGATTACTAAACATTCAACAACCCTATTTCTATTAATGGGAAAGATAAAGCGGCATCTTATACTCACATGTTTTATCACATATATAATATAATGTTTGTAATATATATATATATATATATATAATATAATGTAATGCATATAGACAAAATTATAATATAATAAAAAATAAAATAAAAAACTATCGGAGAGGTTTTCTCGGAGCTCTTGTATTGTGCTCAGCGGTAGGTTTTAATCTAGGGCTTCGCCTATGGCGGCGCCCTTTGGCCCCCTGGTGTCTTCGGCATCAGCAGGGTCTGACGGGGGTATGAGTAGTGGTTGGGGGGAGGTCTAGTCAAGATGAGGGCTTGGTACCGAAGTTTTTTGTGCAAACTTTGATGTGGACTAGAGGCCAGTCGGACTTCAAGATGCCTATAAGGTATCTTGTGGAGGTGGATGGCGAATTGGGCTTTGTGTTTACAAAGGCTGAGATGTCTAAGGCAGGGGAGAAGTTTCGTTTTGCGCTGATTTTAAAATTTTTACGTACGAGACCTTCCATTGATGCAGTTTGGTTGGCTATTGTGAAGACGTGGAGGCTTGTGGAGATTCCTAATGTGAGGTTTATAGATGGTTACCATGTTCTGCTACAGATGGCAAGTGAGAGAGATTTCATACATGGATGGGCACGAGAGGGACGTCTGATTGCGAGGTGCAGTTTTAGAATTTTCCATTGGATGAAGGACTTCTCTTTGGCTGAAGAACCTTCACTGGCAGTGCAATGGATCTTTTTATCGGGGTTGCCATTGCATCTGTATCGTCGAGATTGCCTTCAAATTCTGGCTACCAGATTTGGTAGGTATCTGGGCACGGACAATGCCACGTTAAACAAGACTCGTGCGATGGGTGCTCGAATTTGCATTGAAGTGGACTTAGCGGCTGAATTGGTTCAAGGGTTCCTGATTATGGTAGCTAACAAGAAACGGTGGCAGCCTGTTCAGTTTGAAAAACTGGGGTTCTATTGCTCAAAGTGCAGGCATCAAGGACACACTGATGTGGTGTGTCTTTTGGGGCGTTCTATGGTTCACCGTGCTCCGGAACGGAAGGAGGGGGCAAAGAAGGTTGGGTCCAAGGAAGTGTGGTAGGAAATATCTGCTTCAAAACCAAATACAGTGCTGGGAACTTAGGTTGATGGGGAATTGGAAAATGTGGTGGCTTTGACTGCGAGTGCCGGCCTGGTTGGAGAAACGCAAATTGTGGTTGACAAAGAGGGGGTGTCTCAGGATGGGAAAGACATCAGGGATCCCGTGGAGTTGTCTTATGGGGTGAGGGGCAAGCTAAGGTTGCGATACAAAGGGTGGTGGTCCATGGGGAAACAAGTGACGTGGGTGCAATGTCAAGTGGAGTGGCTCAGGTGGAGAGATGTGTAGAATCAGCTAAAGTGCAAGGGGCCCAGGATACATTGTTATTGACGTCGGAAGGGGGCAAGGTAAACAGCTTAGATGGGGGTTCGACGAAGGATTCCGGTTTGGTTGCTACGGAGAGTCCCAATATAAAAACTTTGCGATTGGAGGATAAGCTAATGGTGCGGAGGTTTAGTGGACAAGCTTCTCCGGTGGTGGACTTTCTTTTGATGGATGAGGGAAATCGTAAGACCTGGGAGAGTGGTGATTCTTCGAGGTTTGTTGCGGATGCTCTTGATATAGAAGGGAGGGCTGTAGAGAGTGAAGCTGATAGTAGAGATGGTCATCTTTTGGAGTGTGATGAGGAGGAGCCGATAGCGCACCTAGCGATTGAGAAGGGATATGAGTCTAACTTGGAAAATGGTGTGGGACGATCTACGTATAGAGGGACGGTGAATGCAAATCAGGTGGGTTTGAGACAGTCTCAACGAATGTAGTCCAGGACCTCCAAATTTATTAAATGATCGAATCAATCCTAGTGTGGAACGTTCATGGCTTACATACGTCATGGAGACGCTTGTGGAGGTTAGTGAATAAGTGGAAGGTTCATATTGTTGCTATCATGGAACCATTTGTAGGGGAGGACAAGTTGCCAGGCCTTGTGAGTTACCTTGGCTTTCAACAGTATTGTTCAAATGAGGTTGTCAGGGGGAAGGTATGGCTTCTGTGGCAGGATGTGTTTGAGGTAAACATTATTGATATGTCGAACTAGTTTTTGACAGGCTGCTTTCAGGTCATGGACCGAAAGCTGTTGTTAACTTTTATTTATGCTAAATGTACTTATCAAGAGAGGGGGGACCTTTGGCAATCGCTGGAGGGTCATGATAGTGATTTGCCATGGATGGTGGCAGGTGATTTCAACATTATACGTGAGGATAGTGAACAGATAGGGGGTAATCTGAGGCCTTTAGTGGCCATGGAGGATTTCAATCAATGTTTAAACTTGTGTGGATTTCTAGAGCTGCCAGTGAAGGGGCATAGGCTTTCATGGTGCAATGGCCAAGCTGGTTGTGCACGTAGCTGGGCTCGACTGGATCTGGCAGTGAATGATAAATTCTTGTGTGCGTTTCCGGAAGTGCATATGGAATATGTTGACCGGAAGACCTCGGATCATTGTCCTATGATTATCCAAGGTTCGATGACAGATGATAGAGATGGTCCGGTGCCTTTCAGATTTCAGAACATGTGGACTAATCATGTTTCTTTTCAGAACTGCATTGCTAAGGTTTGGCGGGAGCCTGTGGAAGGAGAAGGGTTGTGGAAACTTGCGGCAAAGCTAAAGAAATTAAAGGCAGTGCTGCGAACATGGAACAAAAATGTTTTTGGCCATGTTGGTAATACCATCTTGGATCTGGAGGGGCATGTTGTGCTTAGAGGTTCAATTGCAGGGGAATTATGATCCTGATGTGGAGCTAGATTTTCTGGTCACTAAGGCGGAACTGGCTTTTTAGGAACAAAATGAGGCAGCTAGGTTAGCGCAAATGGCTAAGAAGAAATGGTTGGACGAGGGGGATCAGAACTCAAGTTTTTTTCACGCTGTTACAACCATTAAGAAGTGTAAGGCTGTTATTTCTTCGATGACGCTTATGGATGGGAGGGTGTTAAACTCGCCAGAAGAGGTACATTTGGGAGCTACTCGTCATTTTCAGGAATTCTTGGGTGAGGGACATGTGGGTGCCCAGGTTGACCTGTCAGATTTAATTAGTGAAGAGGTTTCGGCGGACGAAAATGAGGCCCTTTGTCGACGGCCTTTGGCAGAGGAGGCCCGGGAGGCCATTATGTCCATTCTGAGATTGAGTAGCCCGGGGCCTGATGGGTTCGGGTCAGCTTTCTACTTATCATGTTGGGATATCATAAAGGAGGATGTCGTCGCAGCTGCAGGGGACTTCTTTTCTGGGCAGGATTTACCCAGGTTTTATTCCTCATCTTTTATTGTGCTAATCCCTAAAGTGCAGGATCCAAAGTCTTTTGACAAATTTTGGCCTATCAGTTTATGTTCCATGGCCTATAATATTTTTTCAAAAATCTTAGTCAGACGGATGACATCGCTTCTCCATCGACTAATTGCTCATGAGCAAGGTGCTTTCGTCCCGGGGAGGAGTATCTTTGAAAATATTACCTTGGCTCAAGAGATGGTGAAAGCAATCAATAAGAAGACTATGGGTGGGAATGTTTTGTTGAAGATTGACATGGCCAAGGCCTATGATCGGGTGGACTGGAGTTTTTTACTCAATGTTTTGAAGAGCTTTGGCTTCTCAGAAAAATTTTGCGACTTGATCAAGGTTTGCATTCAATCCCCGTGGTTCTCTATTATGATGAATGGGACCTTTAAAGGTTTTTGCCAGCCCAAGCGTGGCTTGCGCCAATGGGACCCTTTATCGCCGTATTTGTTTATAATCATGGAAGAGGTACTTTCCCATTTATTGAAGAAGGAATTCCAGTAGGGAAGCATTGGGATTTTTTCACATCCTTGGGGGGCTCCTTTAATCTCCCATTTGTTATATGTGGATGACTTATTGATTTTTACGAGTGGTGAGAAGAAGTCTTTGAGGGTGCTTCAAGCTATATTAAAAAAATATGAGATTTGGTCGGGTCAAAAAATTAATAAGGAAAAGTCGGCATTATTCTTTTCAAAGAAATGTTCAGTGGCTAGGAGGATGTCTCTATTACGTCTCATGGGTTTTGTGGAAGGTACTTTTCCAACTTGCTACCTAGGGGCGCCGTTGGTTGTTGGTAAAATGACTGCAAGGATAGTGGAACCATTAATCATGAAGATTCAGCAAAAAGTGGCGGGGTGGAAATTTAAGTTACTTTCTCAGGGTGGGAGACTAGTCCTTATTAATCATGTTCTTGCAAGTTTACCTATTCATTTGCTTGCTGTAATTCAGATGCCAAAGTTGGTCTTGGAAAAAATAAACTCAATTCTATCTTCCTTTTCTTGGGGAGAAGAGAATGGAAGAAATAGGAGGAAATGGAGGTCGTGGACCAAATTATGCACACCAACGATGGAAGGGGGGATTGGTGTTCGTGATTTTGCGAAGGTGCAAAAGGCTTTGCATACGAAATTTTCTTGGCGTTTGTTATCACTTGATAATTTGTGGACTAGATTTTTTAAAGAAAAGTATTTAAAGGAAGGACATTTTTTTCGAAACAACTAGCAGGAACTCGAGCTCCATGTTTTGGAAGTCTATTTGCAGTGTAATGCTGATGGTGAAGGAACATATGGCGGTTAAAGTTTGGGAGGAGCTGTTTCTTTTTGGTTTGACCGTTGGTTATCAAGAGGGGTGCTTGCGGCAGAGGTACCCATTGTCAATCAACAAAGGTTGGAGGTAAAAGACTGTTGGGTGGAGGGGAGATGGGATTGGGCATTTCTGGATTCTTTAATAGCATCTGATGTGGGTGATGACATTATACGAGAAGTTCCTGGGAGAAGAGAGGGGTGTGATACTTGAATTTGGTGTCCTGGTGTGGATGGACAGTTCACGACCAAAACGGCATGGGAGGTCATAGGGGTTACGCAACCAAAGTTAGAAGGCCTGGATTGGATTTGGTGCAGCCTTATTCCAAAAAAAAAAAAAATGTCAGTGTGTATGTGGAAGGCTAGAATTGCTTGCCTGTTGAGGAGAGGATGTAGTCGGTCGGTATCTCTTTGGCTTCAAAATGTGTCTGCTGTCCCAGTGGAGGGGTGGAGGTTAGGGATCATGTCTTGTGCAAGGGGATGGTGGCGTCTGCTGTATGGCGTCGTGCATCAAGTCTTCTCAGCGTTCCTTGCATGGCTTTGGATGACTAGTGGGCGAGATGTAAAATGTGGTTTACTTGTGCAAAGAAGAAGACGCAGCGTGGTGTTCTGATAGGGATCATGCCTATGTTGATTTCTTGGAGACTCTGGAAATGGAGGTGTGATGCTCGAATGCAGGGGAGGTATGATTCGGTGAAGGTGATATGGTTTTCGATCAAATATTGGCTGCTGGTCTTCTTGTACAAGATACTAAAAGTCAAGGCTCTATCCAGCTTTGACCGTAAGCTTTTATCTGAACTAGGCATACCGATAAGAGAGGTGGTCCCGAGGATACCGAAGCTTGTAGCGTGGAGTAAGCCAAGTGATGGATGAGTGAAATTAAATGTAGATGGTTCATGTAGGGGTAACCCAGGTAGTCGTGGGGGAGGTGGGGTTATTAGGGATGAGAGCGACAGATTTTTGGCGGCCTTTTCTTCTAAATATGGGGTTGGTACCAATAATGAAGCGGAGCTAAGGGTGCTCATTAGTGGTCTAACTCTTTGCAAAGAGTTGGGCTTTGTCAACTTGGTTATTGAAAGTGATTCTACGTTGGTGGTTAAGTGGCTTAGAGAGAATATGTGCACGGTGTGGTACTTGTGGGATTATTGGGAGGAGGTTGTACAGGTTTTGACTGGTACTCAATACTTGGTTTTACACCAATTTCGGGAAGGTAATAGAGTTGCGGATTTTTTAGCTAGACAGGGGGAGGAGGGGTCCGATTGTATCTATTGGAACTCTTGTGAGTTGCCTCGTCGTGCTCGTGGTTTAATTCGATTGGATGCTCTGGGTTTGCCAAGTCTTAGGATATGAGTTTCATTTCAGCGTTTTGGGTGCATTGGTTATTGTATTGGTCTCTTTTTTGGGAATAATGAGGTTTTGTTTTTTTTTTTAATGGACTTATAACCACGGTTTTTCTCAGCCATAAGTGAGGTTTTAATAATGCGGGGAGGGGCACTCTTAGACATGTGACTCCAACTCTTTAAAAAATATAAATAAAAAATAAAAAATGAAAACTCAAAATAAAATTATGAAAAAATTTATAATTGATAATTGTCTTCATCATATGATAGATTTTATTATAAATTCAAATAGCATACTCCCCTTATGACAAGTGCACAAGACTCCTCCTTAATAAGCGGGCTCCACATGGGAAATATTTAATTAATTAGGATAAAGTGTAGATTCAAAGTTTGATTTCAGAATCACTGTTATATAATCATGTGAAATCATTACTTATGGTGAAAACTTAATTAAACGGATGCACAATAGAACCAGGTTAATTGTAAATGCTTTATTTTCATATCAAAGGCCAAGCCGCCCACTACAACATATAAGAGTATTTGTTGTGTATTTTGGTCTCAAAATAGCACCAATTACAAAAGCATCGATCCTACGATTAGGAGATATTCTATGATTTTCCATCGATTTGGCCGTGGAAAACTTTTCAATCCTACCTATTCTAGCGGTTGTTAGTCGCATCAATTGTGATATTATAAATAGTATGGTATAACTAATACTATAGTGATTTATATAATAATTTATATATATGTCTTAAAGTATATTACTAATAAACGTTAGAAGATATCCTATGATTTTCCGTCAATTTGGTCATGTATCGCTTGAAATACCTACCTATTCCGGCAATTGTTAGTCACATCTCTTGTGATATTATATATAGTAGGGTATAACTAATACTGTAGTGATTTATATAATAATTTATATAATATAGACTTAAAGTATATTACTAATAGTATTAGAGTGTTAGTATAAGACCATAAAGTATAAATTGTAATTAATTTACATTATATACTAATGTATTAGTATTACTAATTTACTAATATAATTATCAAAAGAAATGTATTGAAAATTTATTAAGCAATAAAATGTTATTAATATATATATATTATATTTAAATCATATGATCAAATAAATATGATAATATTATCAAGTTTAAGAATATAATAATATTATTATATATATTATTTATATTAACATAAAATTATAATAACATTATCTAATATATAAGAAAGAAGAAGAATAAAATAGGTAATGTGTATTAAGTGGTGGCGTGCGTACATATAATCATATATTATAGTTCCCTCCAAATATTAATGTCAACACAAAAGCATGCAAAATTTAAGTTGGCGCCAATCTCCTCGCCGAAAATTTTCAGTAAAACTCAAATTTCCCTCTCTCTACTTAATACTCTTGAACTCATCCTCATTCACTCCAAATTACTGCTGGACTCTTTTCCCTCAATATGCCACCCTAATTAGCGTCTCTTCATTGTCGTTTGCTCTCATCAATTGGAAATTTTTGCATACGGCTCCGATCAAGTCTCCCACTCCAAGAGAGAGAAGTCGCCGCAGCCAACTTGCAACTAATGAAGCCCCACCATAACTATCACTTCTTCTTCTTTTTTTGGGATGCAGATTATCTGGTTTTATCTTGCTATATGAGAGAATGAAATGCCTTATAGAATTATTACCCATTGTAGGTTGCGCCATACAGGTCCGGAGCGGTCTATGACTCTATGCTGCCATGAAATTTTTTTAGTGTGAAGTTGCAAAAGCTCTGTCACCGCTCCAATGAAACCCAACCGTTTCTATCACTGCTTTTTTATTTTTGGGATGTAGAGTATATGGTTTTATATTGTTCTATGAGAGAATGAAATGCCTTATAGAATTATTACCCATTGTAGGTAGCACCATAGAGGTTCGGAGCGGTCTGCACTGTCATGGTGATTGTTATCAGCTTGCTCTCATAAACGATTGGCTATTGTAGACCCGGCTTAATTAGGAGATGCTCTTGGCCCTTCATCAGAGGTTAGTATGTATAAACCCATCATCTAACGTATCAGAGTTTAAGGTTTTGTCATGATTTTGTTATATAATTAATGGGAATGGATTACCGTGAAAAAATATGCAGTGGATTTAAACTTGTCGATCTGTGAAGCTCGGATCTCAAACAGTTTAGGGAAGACTTCTCTTTTTTGTGTGTTTTATTTTGGAGTTTTTGACCTAATTAATGGACAAATTTTGGTCCGAACATTTTATAGAGTGTTGTAAAGATGTTGATATGAATGTTTTTTGGAGATTAGTTGCTTGATTAAAGTTTTTTATGGAAGATTTTCTTAGATCTAAAAGGTTAGAAATTGGGAGAGGAAAAATAATTTCTATTGTAAGGAAATTTGGATCTTTTGTGGTCTATTCATACTCCAGTGGCTTTTAAAAACTTATTTGATGATACTAGTCCTTTTAAATGCATTTTATAATCTTATTTAGAAGACTTTTTGTATTAGTTTCAAATATATGAAATTTTATGTAAGAGAATATTCAGTTAAGTCAAAAGTTTGATGTTCTCAGCTAGATCCATGTTTTGGTTTATTTTAGCTATGTGATTTTAAGTTTAATGTTTTTATCTACTTTAGGACACATTTTTAACTATATGATGTTTTGGTTTGAAGATCTCATCATGATATGCCTCGGATCAAGTGTTTGATCAAAGGGAAGTTAAGAAAACAAATTATGTTTATGACTAAATTTTGGAGCCGAGTACTTCAAGTTAGATTTTGTGATTTTTTGTGACTTTTATGTATTTATTCAAATTCTATTTTTGCTAAGTGTTGGAGCATGTTAGTTCTTAGGAATGTGTTATGAACATGTTAGAAGAGATTTTTTAAATTTTTGGAGTTCTTGGAGATGTTTTGCAATAGGTCAAACCTTGAGGTTCAAGGATTTGTATTTTAGTTGAAAGGTTTGGATCTTTTTATTGACAAGTTTTGTGTTTATGATAATTATATTTTTGTTGGATGTTTTAAGCATGTTTTAAAGCTTAAAAAATATGATATGAATTTTATTTTATTTTATAGACTAGTTGGATGGATGATATGAATTTTTTTATGTGAATATTAATAGAAAAGTTTTTATATTTTTGGTTTATCATTTTGGTACAATGTGTATTGCTAAAAAAAATATCCGCTGAGTTTACCACATATTGGGACAAAGTATGCTAGGTGTATTGCATCCTATACTGTCATGAATGGGGTATGTGACTTTATATTGTATGTCCTAACGCTTCAAGTTTCGTCAAATCTCAAGTAGAGTATGGACGCATCATAGTTCCCTCCCTCTGCGCAACATGTTTTTTCATAATTTGTTTCTTTTGGTATTTTTTATTTTAAAATTATTATAATTCTAATTTTTTTTAATTTTATAATAAACAAAATATATATAAACATATGACAACATTAGAGAGTGACATGTGTCTTCCATTAAGTAGGATGGATGGAACTTTTAAAGAGCCGTAAGAAATTCAATAAGAAGAATTTTTCAGACCATAGAAATGTCATGAGATCCTGAAAGGATTTCATGAAATCAAGAGATAAATTAGGTTTTCGTCCATCACCATATTCGAATCTCGATCCATTACGAGGATAGAATTTACTTTTTATTTATTTGAGACACTTAAGAGTGTAATTTTAAGAAACAAATTGCATCATTAGACTTGTATGAGTATTTAGGATTTTATGGTATAATAAAAAGTTTTGAATTTTTTGGGTAAATAGTAACCCTTCAGGAGAATGCATGTGGCATTGGTTCAAATAGCTGTCAAATTGCCATGTAGGATATCCAAATTAGCCTATGATCACTAGAAAATCTATTTGGACACTTGGCATCAGCATGACCCTTCATTTGGATCAAACTTTACACTTGTCAATAAAGGTTCAAGTGTAAGGTGGATGGAGTGAAAATCTAGCAGCCTACCTACTTTCGTACAAGACCATGCTCTCTTACACCTATCACACTATTTCAACCACCCAAGCACCACCAACTTACCAAGGTTAGCCACCAAAGATGGTTTGAAACCCCTAAATACTTGTAAGGGAATCAAAACCCCAAATCCCAAAAGTCCAAACCCTAAAGTGAGCTACATAGTTTTTTAATTATGTTTTTGTATTGGTTTAAACTACTTCCACATGCAACCAACAGCTTAAGTAGACACCTCATCCACTTTCTTACACCATAGTACTTTATTTGACCAACCCAATTGGAATTAGACTTGAAAACCCTAAGTGAAACCTTGACCAAACCCCAAATGATGTCAATTGGTTTTGGAGGAAAAGTTCTAGCTGAATGACCCCTAGTTTCCCCAAGGTTCTCACATAAGTTTTCCCCCATTGAATGAACACTCTCATGACCAATTGTTTACCTTCATGTCAGCTCAAATAGTGGCCATCACACCTAAGCAAGCCACCTACTCCCATCACCACTCAACCAGTCAAGGTTCAAGGCTCACCCTTCAAGGATTTTGTCCAACAACTCAAGCAAGCCTTCCCAAACCTACACTAAGTCATACATTCCTCATCTCATTTAGTCTCCCATGCCCTCTCTTATTTCCCCTCACTTTGAGCTTCTTCATTTCTCTTCCTTGAGAGCAAAACTGAAAGTGAGATTGAGGGAGAGTTATGGTGCTAAATATTTTAGATTTTCATGCTTTTGTAAGTTCATTCTCTTGGCTCAAATCACTTGTATTTTATTTAACTTTGTGTATTAAATGTTTTGGAGGGTGTTAGTTATTTCTATTGGAGGTTTGAAGGTTGGATGTGAGTGTTTTGATGGTATACTGCTGGTTTGGAAATGATTGTTAAACATTGGCAGTTTGTGATGTGTTGTTGAAAAATCTTTGAGATTTCGATGCTTTGGTGTATTCTTATGATTTTTATGCAAGTTCATGGTTTGATTTATAGCATATTAGGTTTTTATAAAATGGTTTTGCATGATTTACAAAGTGATATAGCCAAATCCTTTAAAGCGAATTTGTTTGGTTTAGTTTGACCTAATCTTGATGTTTTGGGTTATTCTTTGAAGTGGTGAGATTAGTTTTTTGTAAAATGTATGATTTAGTATCTTGGAATGATTTTAAAACTAAAGATGTGATTTTTATGAGTTAGTAATTTCGGGTTAAGCATGCAAGTGTGTTAAGTGGCCAAGTAGCAAACAAAATCACATTTTTAGCCTATAAGTAAATCGGCCAAGAAGAGATTTCATACTTAGGTTTAGTTTTTAAAAATTCTAAACTCATCTTTGGATTTAGGATGAAATTTATATGAGAAATGTAAATTTTGGTAAATTTTTAAAGTCTGTTTGCAATTTCCTTAGTTAGGGGCAAATTTATAATTTTTCAAAAGTTAATAGGTAACTGTGCAAATTTGGCCCAAAGTTAGTAAGTTTTATTTTTTATTAGGATTAAGTGAGATAATCTAACCCTAAAACATCTCTCATTTCAGCTTATGCTGATGTTTACATAGCATTTTGTAAATTAGCTTCTAACTTACTTGTGATATTTTTATGTATGTAGGGTGGTAAGTTACATCATTTATATTCATATTTTATATATGCTTAATTAATTGAATTATTTATGTCATGCCATGTTATTTTTGTAGCATGCTTGTTTTGCTTTCAATGTTATGTCATGCCATATTGTTTTAGTCATGTGATTATTATGTTTACTATGTTATACCATGATGTACAATTCCTTTTTTTTTTTTTTTTTTTTTTATTTTATTTTATTTTATTTTTATTTTTTATGGTAAAACATACTTCATTCATTCATAATGGGACATCACATTTTTTACCCAAGACATATGAGTATAGGCCAACTACTACTTTTAAAACTCTCCATACACAAATTTTTTTTTGTGACTGACATGGTCTAGTCCATTGTTGTAACTCTCTACAGACAAATTGTTTGAGAGACAACACTTCGTCATAAGACAGAGTTAACAAATCCCACACTTCATCTAAGACAGACTAGATGATGTGACGCCCCCAAATCCCCATGTACGGACACGGGGAAATCAAGACGTTTGGATGGTGACATCACAGGTCACCACCCTATCACCAAGTGCTAAGTGTGTGTATAAGCAACAAATGTACACGAAGAAACGCGCAGCGGATAGCAAAGTCATAAACTAAGTACCAGAATTTTTATTCTTTAATACAAAGCCGTTCAAAACATACATAATAAAATATTACGAGATACAAATATTATTTCAAACCAAACTACAAGGCGTAACTTCCAAATCAAAACTCCGGCGGAGCTGCATCCTCGGGCTTAGCCTCCTCCTCCTCCTTGAACTCTGCACCAAAATCTACGGTACTAAAAATGGTGCCACAGATAAGTAAAGATCCAAACATCACAAGATAAAAATATATAAAACTCAACAATATGCACGAAAGAATGCAAATGCACATATCCCATAAAATCACCCTTTTTCTACGCACGCCAAAATCCCATTTTGGTTCAAAACATATCCTTTAAATATAACCTCGCCATTATCCCTGATAATGTCCCAAAAACCAAACCATCAAAGCACTGTAGGTGGGACTCTACCACCATCCCTGCTCACTATCGTCCCTACGCGTGCACCGTAGGTGGGAATCACAGGCGGGATTCTACCACCGTCCCTGCTTACCACCATCCCTACACGTGCCTCTGACCCGAACTAGTCAGTTCAACTGTTCACATATATCACAAATCATTTCTCGCTTACAAGCCCAGTTTCCATTTTATAAACACATGTACATGCATGCAACTACACGAAAACTCGATTTTTCCTTTTTAAACATGAACATGCGTGTACTATGCAATGCAAACATCAAGGCACAAATATCTCAAACAAATATTAACATCAATCAAACAACTCCGTTCTCAATTCATTCGACCTCCGACTCCTCGGACTCAGTCCGAAATAACCAACCAGTCAATGAATTTATTGTAAAAGTAATCATATATTTAAATCTAAAATAGAGTTTGAAAAATACTTACAGCGCTATAAAGTATTTTTTGAAAGCTCGCGGCGTTGCAAATGGAGGAGAAAAAGCAACGTAACAATGTATTTTACACTATGGCCGTGGGTAATAAATTACCCACTTTCGAACAGGGACAAACCAAGACACGAAATTGATAGGGAATGACCTTGAGATGTTTATGAAGCTAAAGGAAGTGAGTTTTGGCCGTGGGTGGCGGTGGAAACGGCGGTGGAAGAGCTTAAAGGGGCTGAACGGACTTGAGCTCGTGGGAGCTGCTCTGGCAACGGATCGGGGCCTGAATTGGGTGGGTTAGGACGGCAAGAGGTAGGGGAAGAAGCTGTGAAGAGGTGGTGGCTGGAGGTGGAGCGATGACGTCAGAATCGGTAAAAAACCGTGCGGAAAGAAAGGGATGTAGGAGGTGATCGGCGGCTCGAATGGAGGAGATTTTTGGTGGGAGTGATCACCGGCCGGAGGGGAATTTTTTGGTTGGGGTGGTGTCGACCACGCTGGCTGGCGGCGGTGGTTCTGGGCAGGTCAACGGATGGCGACGAGAAGGGAAGGGGAGAGGGGTAGCGCGCGGGGAGAGAGAAGGAGAAAGAAGAAGAAAAAAAAAAGAAAAAAAAAAGGGAAAGAAAAAGAAAAGAAAAAAGAAAAAAAGGGAAAAAGAAAATATGAGGGAAAAGAAATGAGATCTAGTCCCCACTTCCGGAATCCAAAAACTGATCTGCCGAAAACGATTTTAAAAACATAAAACGACTAAAATAAATTAAACACCACATCAAATAAAATAAAAATCAATTAAAATACAATAATTTAAAATAACAAAACTAATATATTAATTAAATTAAAAACACTCATTCAGTGAAAATACACATAAAAAGGGGTCATCACAGATGACACACTCTATAGATAAAAATCCAAGAGACAATATGTTTTTTTTAAACCTAAAATAAAGGAAATAATAGAAAACATAAAAATACATAAAAAAATAACAAATTACATCTTGGAAAGCTATAGATCTGTATTTTCAACCTTAGAGGAAATCAAAAACACCAAACAAAGAGACTTTGGTGGTGTGTGAGGTACATGCGCCACATTGAAAATATGGTAGTCAGTCGGTTCTATAGAAACCGGTGGCCCTAATCCCAGAAAAGCTACACATGGAAGTAGAAAAGCTCCCCTTGCGGTAGCTCATGGATGTCACGTGCATACCTTGAACTGTGCGTGTGCTGCTCCGTTCGATGAAATTTTTTGCCTATCTGAAGGATCGACACCTTGGAAATTCTGCAGTGGAGTGCATGGCAATCAATGGGCTCCAGAGAACACCAGATCAACATTTCGCCATACTTTGAGCAGAAACAACCAAAAACTAGAAAATAAAAAACTAGAGAGAAAGGGGAGGAGAGAGGAGGGAGGGAGAAGCTAAAGCTCCACCCCCTCTAAGCAAGTTCAGTTTTGTAGTGGGTTTCAGGAGAGAAGTTAGAGTCTCTCTAGTGATGTTATGATTGTCCTATTCACAATATTATGTCATGCCATGTCATTATAAGCATTGATCATGAATATCTATCACATGTCACGATTACCATGTCATAAAGCATAAGAGCATGTCATGAACTATTTTTGAGTCACGCATGAAACATTTATCAAACTAAATTGTATTATGGTCAAGGAATATATGATTTGCCTAGTACTGCTATAAAGTCATACGTTCTGCCGATACTACAGTGAAGAAGTAAAATATGCCGTAATATAAAGGGTACTTATGTGAAGAAGTGCAAGCTACCTAAGTACTCCTATTAGTAGTTTACGAACAAGAGCATGCCATGTTCATGAAAAATTATGATGTTTCTAGGTTGTCTTTTCATAGCCAAGTCCATGTGCCTCAAGTATATATCTTATGTTTATTGTCATGCATGCTTATTTATATTGTTGAGCTTATCTCATGGACCATGATTACTTATTCTTAACTTCTTGACATGAATTTGGAATCTTGTTCAATAGACTTAATTAATAACGTAACCATATGGGTGCTACATGGGTCCCCTTGAGCTGTGTGTCCCTGCCAATTACCGCATCATAACACAGGTATCTATACTAGCTGTGAGTGCATTAATATGTACTCTACAGTTGTTGTGACCCCACGTATTCTATGTGTCACAATTGTTGAGTCTCACGTAGTGTATGCTCCATAGTTGTTGTGACCCCATGAATTGTTTGTGCCTTACTTGCTGTGAACACACGTAAAAATAAAATATGGTTCCATCGGCGTTAGTGCCCGGCAAGCTTCGGTGACCAGCTAGTTAGGCCTCATTTGCAACTTGTTGACTGTAATTCATCAACCCATAGAATTTCACACCTATTTAGATACTCTAGCGTGAATATAGGAGTTCCACTAGAATATTACCTCATCCTAGCACTTAGGGTCGTGATTGACATGAATAACTTAGCATGAACGTGATCTGAAACTTGACTTAACATAAACTTGATCTGACTTATTTACTTAACATGACATACTAGCAATGGTGAATATTACATGACATGACACGCATGTAACATGTGACATACTTAACATGGTATACTTATAACATATAACAATACATGACATAATAGATTGTGTAACAGATAAATATTTATGACAGAATAAATCATGCATAACAGATAAACATGTAATAACGTGGCATGACATGACATATATGATAACATACATACATAAATTTTAGTTTCCTTACCCCATCATACATACACAGTAAACTGATAGTAAGTTAGAAGCTAACTTACTTTGATCGTTGCGTTCTACGAGAATAAAGCGAGAAACATGAGGAATTGTAAGATGGTATTCTAAAAGTTAGAAATTTAATTATTAACAATTAGAAACATGAAAACAAGCTAACTTAGGGTAAAATTATCATTTTACCATCTACATGTGGATTTCACATCTTAATTCTAAAAATTTCTATAATTTACAATCCTCATATAAATTTTGTCTTAATCTCAAATATCAACTCAGAAAAATTTAAAACAAATCACCACTATGGAAAACACACTATAGCCGAAACATCCATAGGTCATTTCTCTTATTTTTGTTACAATTCTTTCCAACTTCAAAATTCATGCTTAAACCAAAATTTTGCAACAAGGATCTTCCTATCCTAAGTTTAAAACCATACTTAAAACATCCATTTAGAAAAAGCTTATAATCAACACCAAACTTTTTGTAAAAAGAACCAAACACTTGAATCACAAGTTTTGACCCTAAATCAAAACATCTCCAAGAATTCCAAAAAAATTAAATCTTACTTCTAACATATTCATAATATCATCCAAAGATCAACCATGGTTTAAATCATCAAACTAAAGTCACCAAAATCACAAAATAACACTTGGAGTTTTTGGTTTTACACTTAGCCCAAAAACAGAAACTTTTTCCTCAACTAGTTTTGATAAATCTCTTGATTAATGGCTTAAGAATGTGAGATCTTCGAAATAAAGCATCACATAGTTTAAAAAATGTGTCCTAAAGAATATCCAACCATTAAACTTAAAATCATATGGCTAAAAAAAATCAATAAAACATGTATCTAATTCAAAGACATCAAATCTTAGGCCTAACCAAAATTCTCTTGCATAGAAAAATCATATCTTTAAAACTATTTAGAGTAACATCAAACCATGAAATATTCAAACTTTCTCCAAATAAAAACTATTTTGCCACTTCCAGTTTTCAAGTTTCTAGATTTAAGAAAATCTATCATCAAAAGCTTTGTTCATGAAACAAAACCTCAATGAACACTCTTAAACACATTCTAACAACACTTCATAAAATTTTCGGACCAAGATATGTCCATTAGCTTGGTCAAAAACTCCAAAACATAACATACTCTCTAGTTTCACGTCCAGAATGACCTTTACATGGTTAAAAATACTTTCTACTAACAAAATGACTATAGACTCAAAGAAGAACAACTTTTATGAAGGATTTATCGTGTGAAAATACTTACAAGAGGTCGAAAAGTTCCATGTAAAAAGACCTAAAAATCTACCTGAGAGAGCTCTTTTGGGCTTCTCTCTAAGAACGGGGTGAAGAAGTGATGAAAGGGAAGGAAGTGTGTCTTGCACAACTCAAGAATTTTGGAAGGGGGAGATATGGACTTGAATGACCATTGATTGGAGGTGGCTATGTGACATAAAGTGAAGAATAGTGAGGGGAAGGGACTGCCTGTAGAAGCTGTGAGGTATGAAAGTTGATGAGGTGGATTCTCCTTCCCATCAAAATACTATTGGGTGCAGCTAAGGGCAGTGGATGGTCTGCCATGTGGGGGAGGAAACTTCTTCAAGAAGCTTTACCAAGGTTGGCCAAATTCGTGGGCCTTGGTGGGCCTCAATCAAGTGGGCTTTAATTTGGGGTTTAAAGGGGGTTTAGTTAGGGTTTGAGATGCTATCAAGCTCAAATCCAATTTTTCTTAGCCCAATCAAATTTCCAAGGTTTAAAAGGTTAGATAATGATGTCATAACAAGAATTTGAGAAATTAATGGCGTGTGAAAGTGATTTAATCAAGTGATTAAACAGAATGCTAGAAATTGGATCAAAAAGGGTTTGAAGGTCAACTTTAGGGTTTGGGGAAACTGCTTAGGGTTTCAGTTTCAACTAAGATTTTGGGATTCCAATTAGATTCTAACCATTTAGAATTTCACTAGGGGTTAAAACCCTATTTGATCTGGATCAAATTGGTAGATCAGATGAAAAAAGTTTTGCTTAGGTTGTATGATCTCATATCTTGATTTCCTTCACAAATCCATATAATGGTTCATCTTTGTGTCAAGTGTCTAATACTATTCACTATGTGTAGCTAAGATTTTGCCAAGTGTCCAAATAAAACTTCCCTAACCTAATTTGGACATTCCACACTGTGATTTTAAAAACACTGCACTTAGTACGTTTATCGAGGTTACTATTCACTCCACAAAAATGTGTAATAAACTTAGTATTGAAAAATCCTAAATATTCATATTATTAACTTACTGTGAAAATCGTTTACCAAAACTCAACTCTGAAGTGCCCTTAAAAATAAATTCACATTTTCGAATAGACATTTCGTCTGAAATTATGAAAATGAGTTATTGTTCCATAAAATCCTAAATATTCAACTGAGTTTAGTGGTGTAGACCATAACTTATTCTGACACTTCTAACTATCTCAAACAATTAAAATCACAATTCTGTTACCATATTGAGTGATAACACTGATTATGTTGACAAACTAAAACTTGTGTAATTGGTTGATTCGTGAAAACTTATGGGGTTTTCACGAGATTCCTAAAGTCTATAGAAATTCCACCATTGAATTTATAACGGACTGTTACAGCGTTAATACCAAAAATTACACAACAAACCGGAATGGAGGAAGGCATTATCTCTCGCTCACGATAGAGATTTGGGCTTCCATGCGATGCTTTTCCTATTCATCCATAAAATAATAATAAACAATCAAAAATAAATAAATAAATAAAGATAGAGATGTACGTAGTTCAACATAACAATTTACGCCTACAGATTGTTTGGGGGCAAAATTCACAATGATAGATGATTTTACAATCTCTCATAGCCTCATATATCTCACAATACAATAGAGAAATTTAGAGTTTCGTAAAGTTGAAGACAATGCCTCCATTGAGAGAAGATCTTTTGGAGTCGCTATGTGTGGTGGAGTTTCCGAGTTTATACGTAGGAAGCTTGTAGAGAGTCCTTTTCCTTTGTACAGATCACTTCCTTTAATAAAAGGTCTATTTTCTTCATTAGAGTGATTGAATCCAACTTGCTTTGTGAAGTCTTTTCTTTTTAAGGATCTGAGTCAACTTCTTTTGATTTATCTATTCCTTATCTTATCTCTTCCGATGTCTTATATCTTGGTTTTATCTTTTCCTTATCCCACTGATAGCGCTGACTCTTAATGCCAACAATTGCACCATGGCCGGAATGGAGGAAGGAATTATTCCTGGCCCATAATAGTGATTCGGGCTTCCATGCAGTGCTCTTCACATTCATCTATAAAAGAATAATAAATAATCAAATAAAAATAAATAAAGAGACACATAAAGATTTAAGTGGTTTGACATAAAAGGGTTGTTTGGAGGCAAAATCCACTATGATAGATGATTTTATGATCTCTCATAGCTTCACATATTTTACATTGCAATAGAGAAATTTAGAGTTTCGGGAGGTTGAAGACTATGCCTCCCTTGAGGGAAAATACTTTGGAGTCGCTATGTATGGTGGAGTTTGTACGTAGGGGACTTGTATAGAGTCTCTTTCCTTTGTAGATATCTCATTCTTTTATAAAAGTTTATTTTTTTTTCCTTGGAGTGATTGAGTCCAACTTGCATTGTGAAACATTTTCCTTTTAAGAGGATTGTAGTTGACGGTAGATTAACAAGGACTTGTACTCTTAAGGTGCTCTCCCATTTTTCCAATGGATGTGTACTGGAGGTGGGATGAGAAAGGGTTGCTACTAGGGGTGTACAGAAAATCGATAAACCGCCCCAGACCGACCGGAACCGACCTCAGGGTGCCGGAACCGGCCAAGAACCGGTCGGCGGTCGAGGGAAATTATCATGAACCGACATCGGTCGGTTCGGCGTGCGGTTCAGGGCTAAATAAACCGCTAAACCGACCGACCGTTTAGTTATATTTTTTTTTTTATTTTTATACATATAAAACGACGCCGTTTCACTTAAATAATTGAAACGGCGTCGTTTTCTGAAGTCTTAAATTATTACATTTAAATATAAACGGCACCGTTTGGTATTAGGGTAAAATACCCCCCTTCCCCTTTGGCTTTCCATTTTCGTTTGGCCTTCCGAGTTTCTGAAAACAGAAACCCCCCATCCTCCATACGGCCGCCGATCGCCTCTCGTCTTCTGCCGTTCTCCCTGCGTCTGGCCCTCTCTCGGTTTACCAGCCTCTGCTCGACGGCGCGACGCACCTTCCGCCTTCATCTATCGATGTAAGTAATGTAAGTTTCTTTTTTTTTTTGATAGGATCTTGCTATTACATTTTACTAAGTTGGAATGTTGGATTAATGTTTAGATTAATGTTTATTTTTAGTGTTTATATATATTTGAAGTTAATATATACTTGTCATAATTTGCAATTTTGCATTGGACATGCTAGAGAGACCATTTAAGGACTGTGCATTTGAGAAATCATGTTTCTTAGCAGTTTCTTCTATCTCTTGTTGTTTCTTGAGTAAAGCAGCATAGTAATTAGTAAGCCACTAAGCCTTGACGTACTCATCCTACCAAATAATCATGAAGCATAATTAAAATGAAACAATTAACAAAAGTGTGCGTTGCAGACAAATTTTTTAACATTGATAAAAACAAAACAAAAAGATGGATAAAAGGAAAAGAAAAACTATATGATGCAGATCAAGAGAACTAAATAATTAGTTTCTCTCAGTTATCTCTAATTGCATGAACCTGTATATTTTTCTTATCATCATTCTCAATAAGTGACTTCTTGTCATCTGGGGGAATTTATATATTATTTGTTGGTGCCGTGAATGATATATATGTTTCTTAATTAATTTTGAAATTAATGTTTCATATGTTAGATGGATTCCTCATCAACTCCAATTGATCTTGATAATGATGAACAAACCGTAAATTTGGGAGAAACCCAAACACCAAAACCTTCAAGTGCCCTTAGTAGTACTTGTCCACTTCCTAGGAAACGGAAGGGGAAGGGCCCGTCAGTTGTTTGGGATCATTTTACGAAAGTTGAGGGTTGTCCCGTAGATGATCCGAAGGCTAAGTGTAACTATTGTAGTAAGATTTATGCTTGCCACTCAAAGAGAAATAGGACTTCAACTATGCAAAACCACTTATCTGCATGTCCAAGAAATCCTCATAAACATGGGCCTCTAGATAGATGTCAACAAATATTGGCGGGTGAGGAAGTTGGAGAGAGTGATAGTAGCGTGGTAAGAAATCTTGTAACCCACAAATATAGTGAAGATGTAGTGAGGTTGGCCATTGCGGAAATGGTAATTATTGATGAATTGCCATTTAGAATTGTTGAATGACAAGGATTTAAGAAGTTGGTTTGGTTACTTGAATCAAAATTTAAAGTGCCATGCCGTGTTACAGTTGCAAGAGACTGTATGAAATTGTTTACATCTGAAAAGGCCAAGCTTAGAAAGTTGTTTAAAGACGGGGAGATGAGAATTTCATTGACTACTGATACATGGACATCGATACAAAATTTGAATTATATGTGCCTAACTGCCCATTTCATTGATAATGATTGAAAGTTGAAGAAAAAAAATCATTAATTTTTGTTTGATCCCTAATCATCGAGGGGATACAATTGGAAAATATATTGAATCGTGCCTCCTTGATTGGGGCATTGATAAGATATTTACTGTGACTGTTGATAATGCTAGCTCAAATGATACTGCAATTTCTTACTTGAAACATTTTTTGACGGGGAATGTGTTGGGTGGGAAGTACATGCACTTGAGATGTTGTGCTCACATTTTAAATCTTGTTGTGAATGAGGGTTTGAAGGAGTGTAATGACGCCATCACAATGGTTAGAAATGCAGTTAGATATGTGCGCTCCTCCCCTGCTAGATTAGACTAGGGGTGGGCAGCGGGGCCCCGTTACTCGCTGCCCCGCCCCGTTCGGTTCGCCCCCGCATAGGGCGGGGCGGGTCATCCGCATCGTCAGGGCTGGGGCGGGGCCCCCCGGCCCGGAAAGGATAACCCCATGCGAGGCGGGGGACGGGGATGGATCCTCCCCGGTCCGTTTTTCCCCCGCCCCGCCCCGCATCATATATAATATATATAATATATATTATATATTATTAATTATATATATATATATGTTTAAGTATAACTTAAGTGAAACGGCGCTGTTTTGGCAATGACATTGCCAAAACGGCGCCGTTTCACTTAAGTGGCACCCCTTACCCGTAACCACCCCCCCCCCCCCCCCCCCGGCGGGTTCGAAACCCAGAAACTTCTTCAAACCCTTCTCCCGACTCCCTCCCCTCCCCTCCCCTCCGAAACCCCCAATCCCCTCCCCTCCGAGCCAAAGTTGCCGTGCCGCACGCCGTCCCTCCTCCCTCTGCCACGCCGGACGCACACCGGACGCACGGTATTATTTTCTTAATTTTTCTCCGTTAAATTATATATATATATACATATATATATATATATATATATATATATATATATATATATTTTGAGTTTTGATCGGAGATTGGAGGAAGGATGGGGTTGAATCGGAGATGGAGGATGAGATTTGTGGATTGTGTGCTGTGGATTCGTTGATTTGTCAAATTGTGTGATTGTTTCGGATTTCAAGCATTTTTTTCACTTCGGATTGCCCATTTTTGTTGTAAATTTCATTGAAATCCTAACCCCTAAATTGATTTAGGGGTTTCATGATTTGAAACTCCTAAATCAATTTAGGGGTTCGGGTTTTGGATTGGGACCCTAAATTAAATTAGGGTCCCAATCCGAAACCCTAATTTTTTTTTAGGGGTTTCAATCACCTAAATCATATTATGGACCCTAATTTTGATTTAGGGGTTTCAACTTAAATCAATTTAGGGTTTCGGATTGGGGTTCCAATCCCCAATCCGAAACCCTAATTTTTTTTTAGGGGTTTCAATTATTGAAACCCCTAAATCATATTATGGACCCTAATTTTGATTTAGGGGTTTCAACCTAAATCAATTTAGGGTTTCGGATTGGGGTTCGAATCCCCAATCCGAAACCCTAATTTTTTTTTATGGGTTTCATGGATTGAAACCCCTAAATCAATTTAGGGACCCTAATTTTGATTTAGGGGTTTCAACCTAAATCAATTTAGGGTTTCAGATTGGGGTTCCAATCCCCAATCCAAAACCCTAATTTTTTTTTATGGGTTTCATGGATTGAAACCCTTAAAAAAAAACCCTAAACTTGTTTGAGATAATAATCATATACATATATATATTTATATACATATATAAATTATTTATATACATATATATAAATTTATGGAGTTGTGAAACTTGTTTGAGATAGTAATCATCATGGACTTTTTGGCTATATCAGGGTTTTTGACATCTTTCTTGTCATTGGCTAGGGTTTTTGCTCTTGAAAGTATGAAATGAGATTTTTGGCAAATTTACACTTTTTGATCTTTTTTACTTTTCATATTTTTTAAACATCTTTCAAGATTTTAAAAATTTTAAAAATATACCAATATACTAATATTAATGTCAGTAACTATTAAGAAAATAATTTTATAAAATTAAATATATGAAAAGTAAAAATGAGAGAACAAAACTATGAAGCATATTATCATTTTTTTTGTTTTATTTAAAAGTTTTAAATAATTATAACTATTAGATAATTAAAATTCAAAAAAACTCAATTTGAAAATAGTATAAAATCAAATATGGCCTTCATGAATGTCTTTTTTTATTCAATCATTTAAGTACATATCATTTAATTGAATGATATCATTGGGTGATTTTTGACAATGATATATTTTGGGTGATTAAAATTATGATAATTTTTTTTATTCAATCATTTAAGTACATATTCAATCATTTAAGTACATGTCATTTTGCCTATTAAAAAATGTCTATTAAAGTGGCCTATTAAAATAATGCCTATTAAAAATATGAAGCATCTCTCTTCGACTCTGATTGTGTGTAGTTTTTATGTATGTAGTTTTTAATAATGCCTATTAAAAGTTATGTATGTAGTTTTTGCTGATTGTGTTGGATTGCACTTTGAATTTTTTTTTTTTTTTTTTTTTGTTGGAAAATCAGGAATGTCTTCGGATTTCAGTGATAGCTCGCCTTCCCCAGCCAACACCTCTACCCCAGAAACTAACCCTACTCCTACCCCTATAACGAGTACACCTTGCCCTGCTCCGAAGCCCACACAAGGCAAGAAACCTGTATCTATAGTTTGGTAACACTTTACCAAACTAGAGGGTGGGGACCCCAACAACCCACAAGCTAAATGTAATCACTGTGGGAAAATGTATGGATGTCACTATAGGAAACATGGTACATCCCAGCTGAAAGTCCATCTAGAGGAACAATGCAAGAAGAGTCCAATTTTAAAATCCTTAATAGAGAAGGGCTAATCTAGACTAGATTTTAAAATGGCTGATGGGAGTAGTGGGGCCGGGGGGCCAACATTGAAGGGGTATACGAAGTATAACCCCGATGAGTGTAGAAGGAAGTTAGCTCGTATGATTATCATGGACGAGCTGCCTTTTCAGTTTGTGGAGGGTAAAGGGTTCCAAGAATTTGTCCAAGAGTTGGAACCCAGATTTGTACTTCCTTCTCATCACACAGTGGCAAAGGATATTAAGAAGATGTACCTTCGTGATAAAGATGTTTTGAGGGGCCAACTCGCGGGTTTGGTAGTTTGCCTCACTACCGATACTTGGACTTCTATCCAAAATATGAATTACATGTCGTTGACTGTGCATTTTGTTGATGCTGATTGGGTTCTGCACAAAAAGATTATTAAATTTTGTCAAATAACTGATCATAAGGGTGAGACGATTGGGAAGGCATTGGAAGCCGCAATAAAGGAGTGGGGGTTGGAAAAGGTTTTGTCTGTGTCAGTTGATAATGCGTCGTCTAATGATGTCGTATTAGGATATCTAAAGAATTATCTTAAAGATGCAAATAAGACATTCTTGGGTGGTGAATACTTGCATGTTAGATGTGCTGCACATATTTTGAATTTAATTGTGACTGAGGGGTTGAAAGATGTTGATGACTCGGTTGCACGAGTTAGAATGGCTGTGAAATGGGTGAGGTCTTCTCCTTCTATATTGGAGAAATTCAAAGTTGCTGCAAAGGTTGCGGGCATAATATCGAAGAAGGGTCTTTGTACTGATGTTCCTACCAGATGGAACTCAACCTTCTTGATATTGGAGGCGGCCCAGGAATATAAGGCAGCCTTTCAATTATTGGGTGATGAAGACATCCAATATGTCAAATACTTTGATGAGCACGGGGGATCACGAAAGCCTAATGATGATGATTGGGTGGTAGTTTCTACTTTCGTTGATTTTCTTGAATTATTTTATGATGTCACGTTGAATATATCTGGTTCTTTGTACCCTACATCCCATGGGTTTTGTCAACAAATATGTAGGGTTAAAGAAGAATTAGAAGATATGCGTAGGGGTTCCAATGAAAGGATGAGGGGGATGGCAGTGACCATGATGCTAAAATATGACAAGTATTGGGGAGATTTGACTAGAATGAATATTTTCTTATATGTGGCTGTTATTCTTGATCCCCGTTTGAAAGTTTCAGGCTTGTTATATGGGTTGGGACTTGTTCACGATCAGGTATGGACTGACATTATTGGTGAATTGGTCCGAGATACCCTGAAAAAATTGTATGACGAGTTTATGGCAATTAAGGGTGGTACTACATCGAAGACACATACACCGACCCCAACTCCTTCCACAGACACCGTGATCGGGCCTCCTACAAAGAAGCGCAGAATGCCGTGGACTAAGATCCTCGCACAGAATCCCACACTAGTCCAACAATCTACGGAGGTCGTTTCTGAGTTAGACAACTATTTGTCAGCGGATATGGTCCAAGATGATGATGATCATTTCGATATATTAGGATGGTGGAAGAATGCCTCAAAGAAATATCCCATCATTTCTGAGATTGCCCGCTGTATTTTGGTCATCCCTATTAGCACCGTTGCCTCAGAGTTAGCCTTTAGTACCGGAGGTCGTATATTGGATCCTTTCCGTAGTTCATTGTCTTCTACAACTGTAGAGGCATTGATATGCACACAGAGTTGGACGATAGGAAAGGATATTCATGTTCCGGATATTTTAGATTTTAAGGAGACCGATGAGGGTGGTGATCAGTCTGGATTTGGACCACCTGGTAATTATTTTTTATTTTATTATTTTAATTTTTTTATATTCATTTCCATTTCATCGTTATTAATTTTAATATTAATTTTTGTAGTAACACATGAGACGTCTAGCACCTCTGCAACATAAAAATGTGCTCAAGCCCGGGCCGCTCCAACTGTCACACCCCTTGACTCAAAGACAAGCCACAGCTGACAAGCCTCTTTAGAATGATCAATTTTTATTGATTTGTAAAAATTTTGTATTCAATAATTTGTAATGTTGATACAATGTCATTTGGACACTTTTATGTTTGTAATTTTGTAATTGTTTAGTCTTTCAATTTTGTAATAGCTTAGTTATTATTATTAGCTTATTACGTATTAGACTCTTAGACATAACACTTTTTTTTTTCTTTTAATTTGGGTTTTAAATTTTTTTTCCTTTTTTACTTATAATTTTATGGGCTGAAAAATCAAAATGGCCTACAAGGTATTTTTGGGCCAAAAATACATACTTGTGGGCCATTTTGGCCCATTGCTGAGATTTCTGGGCCCAAAATGGCCCAGAAATTGCTTCTGGGCCCAAGGCCCAGAAGGGGGGATGCGGGGGGCCGGACGGCTTGCCCCCCACACCCGTACCCCGTCATGCGGGACGGGGTACCCCGCCCCCGCACATCGGAGGCGGGGGACGGGGGGGATTTTCCCCATCCGCCCCATGCGGGGGCAGGGGGCGGGGGGGGGGGGGGGGGGGCCTACCCCGCACCGTATGGTGCGGGTAGCACCCCTAGATTAGACAAGTTTAAGAAGTGTGCAGAAAAAGAAAAAATTGATTGTAAAAAATTGTTGTGTCTTGATGTGCAAACCTGATGGAATTCAACTTACATGATGTTGAATGCGGCTGAGAAATTTGAAATGGCTTTTAGGCGGATGGAGAGTGAGGATTACAATTTTTTATCTTACTTTAATGAGGGACACATAGGGCCTCCTAGAGCTGATGAGTGGGAGACAGTGCGGGTTTTTGTGAAATTTTTGAAGATGTTCTATGATGCCACTTGTCGCTTTTCTGAATCCCTTCATGTCACGGCAAATACAAGTTTTGTGGAGATTTGCATGCTCCAAAAAGAATTGGTTAGGCTGAGTCAGAGTTCTAATAATTGTTTGATGAACATGACCATAAGCATGAGAACGAAATATGATAAGTATTAGGGTTCATTGGATAAGCTAAACTTGTTGTTGGTTGCCGTTGTGCTTGATCCTCGAAATAAGTTAGGCCTTCTCACCCGCAACTTGAGAAAAATTTATGATGAGACTCGAGGATTACATTTGGTGTCTAGTGTGAGGCAGTTACTATTCGACTTATACGATGAGTATAATGCTACATTTGATTCTACTTCGAGCAGTTGAGAACATGTGCCCGCTTCGACATCTATACCCTCAATAGAAAGTGAAGAAGAGTCACAATTGTATATGGATTGGTATGAGCCAGATAACGAGATTGAATCAGCTGTTGCTAAAACAGAGGTGGATCGATATTTATCAGATGGTTGTGAGGCACTCAGTTCATCTTTTGATTTGTTGATCTGGTGGAGACAAAATGAGGTTAATTATCCTATACTTGCAAAGATTGCACGAGATTTGTTAGCTATGCCTGTTTCCACTGTTGCTTCAGAGTCAGCATTTAGTACAGGAGGACGTGTACTTGATCAGTTTCGGAGTTCATTGGCTCCGAAAACAATTGAGGCACTTATTTGTACTCAAAATTGGTTACGACATTCGTCGGCGCCAATTGATCTTTGAGAGGCCATGGATAATGTGGAGAGTTTTGTAGTAGAATCTGGTAATATATTCATTCAATATTAATTTATTTTTATAAGTTAATTTCATTTATTTATTGATAATCCAAATTTATTAATATTTGATGTTTAATCTTAATTTTTTTTTCATATTTATATAGAAATGGGAGCACAATCAGGTGTCACAACTATTGAAGATTGAAGACTTTTCGAATATGGAATGAAGAATTAAATATCCAAGATTTTAATGTTTAATTTGTGTTAGTTGCTTGTTTATTACTTAAAACAATTTGTGTTGGTTTGTATTTGTATTTGTATTAACACCTACTCATTTAGTGGATACTTTTATTGATTACTTAGTAGTTAGTTATTAACTAACTTATTAGATTTTAAAGTATTATTTAGTAATTACTACTTACTAGTTACTATTATTAGTTTCTAAAACAATATTATTTTTATTGTTTTAAACTAGTAATGAATTTTAAAAATACAAGAAGAAAAATTTAAAATATTATGAATATTGACTAATAAATTCATTAGATTGAGTAGAAAAAGCCCAAAAACTTTGAAATGAGCAAAAAAAAAACCTTCTAAAAAGGGGCCCAAAACATTGGCCCAAACCGGTGAACCGGCCGTGAACTGACTGGAATTGGTTCCGGCCGGTTCCAGCCCCTTGAACGGTCGGTTCTCGGTCGGCAAAATTAGGGGGAAATGGTGGTCGGTCGGCGGTCGGTTCGGCACAGTACCGAACCGAGAATGTCGGTTTTCGAGTCTAGCTACTACCACCAAGGCCAGAGGGAGGAAACTGATCAGAATCCACCACTATCAAGAGTAACAAATCACACTGCTGAAATGGCGCAAAAGAAAGCTAGAAATAAGGATAAAATAGTCATGGATTAAATAGGGGGCAAGTCAACAGAGGGGATTATGGAATCTCTCTTAATAAGGGAGGAAACATTATAGGTTTAAATAAGGAAGGAATGAACCAAATGAGGATAGTAAAGGATCCGCATCGGATTGTTGAAGAGGGTGCAACAAGTAGTGAGCTTATAGAGGGAAGGGCTGAAAATATGGAGGCTGATTTAAATGAGATTTGGCCAACGGTTATAACGGGTGGAAAGCAAAGTGGGTCTATGGAAGTAAGGAGGGAGGAACTTTTCACGGTCCAACAAGCAGTGTAGGTAGAGAGCCCAGAAGTGGAACTTTTGCTCAAGCCCATAGTCATCATCAGCAAAGAGATGGTCAAGGTGCATAAGGAATGACATTCATGCTGACACCACTATCCATATGAGTCCATCTCAGAAGAGAAAGGAGTTGGAGGTGGCAAAAATTGATAGTCAACAAGTTAAACTAAAACAAAGAAGGTTGCCAGTCCTTGAGGGGGAAAACAAGCTTAAGATATCGATGGAGGCTGTTGTTCAGCCCTGTCGACAGCAATGAAAATCATTAGTTGGAACTCTAGTAAGCTTGGGAACCCACATGGAGTTCATGCACTTCGTGATTTGGTAATGAAGGAAGTACTTGAGGTACTTTTTCTACAGGAGACTAAGTTAACAATGAGGAAGTTAGAAAAGTGAAAATTCTAGTTGGGATTCCATGGTTGTTTGGCTATGGATAGGGAGGGTTGAAGTGGAGCGATATCTTTAATGTGGAAAAATGAGTTAGCCTTATCAATATGCAGCTACTCAAAAGCCATATCGATGCAATGGTAATTGAGGGTGGAAGAATAGAAGATAATGGTAGCTGACTGGGGTTTATGGGCAGCCTAATACTACTAGAAGGCATGAGACTTGGGAGTTGCTCATTTTACTAAAAAGAGAAGGGACTCATGCTTGGCTAGTATTTGGAAATTTCAATGAAATATTGAGCAGAGATAAGAAATATGGAGGTAGAGCAAGACCTGAAAGACAAATGATGGATTTTAGGCATGCAGTGAATGATTGTCAATTGATTGATTTGGGGTATGCTGGACCAAAATTCACCTGGTGGAATAATCGACACCAAATGAGTAACATCTGTGAAAGGCTAGATAATAATAATACGTGGACTCAAATGTTCCCCTTTGCTAAAGTGGTTCATGGATCTACTGCACACTCATATTACCTTCCTATCATTTTGCAGATTGAAAGAAATTCACCAATAAGGAGAGGTTCTAAACCATTCAGGTTTGAGGCTATGTGGATAGAGGCGGTGCTATGGGGGATGTTATGGTGAAAATCTTTGTGCGGTGAAAATCTCACAAAATGGAATAAACTGTCTTTTGGTAATGTTCAAAGAAAGTTTCAGTAAGCTAGAAGTCGACTACAGAATTTACAAACTGGTGCTCCTCTTCATCTTAACAAAAAGGAGTACCATAAAGAACAAGGTGAAGTGCAATATTGGCTGGAAATGAATAAAATTCTTTGGAGGCAAAGATCAAAGACTCTGTGGCTCAAGGCTGTGGATCAAAATACCAGATTTTTCACAACAGAGCTTCTTAGAGGAGGAAAAAGAACCAGATCACTATAGTCTTAGGTTGGGGATCGATTTCCCCTCTCTTGTATTATAGACTATAGTGATATATTATAATATATAATATAGTGATATATCATAGTATATTATCGATGGTCTTCTAAAACTGTCTTCCAAGTGCAAAAGACCATAGGGACAACAATGTTCATGAAGAGCATGGGATGAGTTCCAAGGTCATTTCCACAGGGACAACAATGTTCATGAAGAGTACGCATATAATGAGTTGTGTTTGTGTGATGAACTTGTTTGTGAAAGGGCTACTTACACAACTAATAAAAGAAACAAGAAAAGTGTATTTATGTACCAATATGGAGTGTATTAATAAAAAATGGTTTGGATCTTTTCTCTATCTTTCTTAAAGAATAATTTTCTGAATGCTTGTAAAATTAAAAGAAATAAATACTAGAGAAATGGGTAAAAGGAATTAGAAATTGCAAAAAAATAAACACCTAAAAGACAATATATCAAACACCTGGGCTACGGGATTGTCTCATCCTATCTCAAACTCTGATTTAAGTCTCAATGTCAATAACTCAATTGTCAATCCATTCCAAGTATTAACAATTGGAAAATAAAAAAAATTAAAACCAGATTTTTGCCAAATCTAAGTGTCTACAGAGTGCAAATAGATTCACTATGAAGCATTAACCATGAAAAACCTTGAAAAGATTACCTTACGTCAACAGCAGCAGAACAAGAACAAGAGTTTCAAGAATTTATATTCTCATATATATATTTGTAACTCAATAGAATGGAAATCATAAAACTAAATTACTTCAATAAGCAGCTTGAACAAAGGACTCAACAACTCGTAGCTCAAGTTGAAAAGTTAGCCTAACGTATTTGAATGCAAATGCTCCATCTCCATTTTAGAATATACTTCCCAAAAGAAAATGAAGAACAATATTGGCCTCCAAACAAGGGTCTGAAACCGAGAACCCAAAAGCAAGAAAAAAAAAATATCCTCCTCGAGCAAAAGCATAAAATCCCTAAAACAAGAATGACAGAAGAAAAAAAAAAACCAAAAATTCCAAAAACAGCAGCCCCAAAAACTAAAACTAAAAAAAGAGGAAAAGAAGAAGCCGGCCATCACTCAAAAATTGCCTTTTTATACTTCCGTGCATTGTTTCTCCCATGAGTGATTGGCTGGATCCTGCACTCCCACTCCCGCGTCCCAGCCCCTGCTCAGCGTTAAGTGGCTCGCTCCCTGGTGCTCCAGCGCTTGCTGGTTTTCCGCGTGTGTGGGTCTTCTGCCCAGTGTTGAGGCCACGATTTCATCGTGTCTTTCGTCCGTGCCCTGCAGGTTTGGTTCCTTTGCCTTCACACACATTGCAGTCCACATTTTGGGACCATCAAGTCCTTTCCAAAAATACCCTGCAGCCCCCAGGAATAAAATATAAGTGTTAGCATCATGAGCTGTAAAATTGAGATATTAACTCTTATGTAGCTTAACAACTGCATTATAAATTTTTTTAAATGTATAAATATTAGAATTTATCAATGAGTTAAGTATTAAAAATTATTGCATAATTAAGTACTTAATTCATTTTTTGTTAAACAATTTATTCAATTTAGCAATCTAATCATACAGTTTTTGACATTTTATCAATTATAATATATAGTGATATAATATTATTATAATTATTAATACTATAAACTATAGTGATATAAGATTTTAAAATTTAATATCATATTAATTAGTAATTTATCATATAATACAAAACTATTTCATATATAATTATATATTATATGTAAAAATTATATACAATATAAAAAATTAAAATATATATATATATGAATCGGTTTGATCCAGTCCAGTTTTAAAAAATGAAAAACTGGAATCGGACCGATTTTAACCGGTTTTAAAAAAAATAAAATCGATATCAGATTGAATCAAACTCGATACTGGACCAAATCCACTAGTTCGGTCTGGTTTGATCTAGTTTACCAATTCATCTATTTTTTATTTTTTTTACACCCTTAGCTGGGAGAAACATCTACCATCTATAAAATCTCCATGTAGTACTAAGGCATTTGATGATATTGCTTGGCAGGTAAGAGATGGTAGTAGCAAGGATGAGCTGGAACTATTCTTTCTAATCACATGGGGGTATATATGGTTTAAAAGGAAGAAAATGGTGCATCAGAACACTTGGATGGATCCAAGTGATTGATCATGCTTTAGCTTTGCAAAAGGTTCATAACGAGCACAAGTCAAAATCACAAAATTTGGTTCTTACTCAATGTTGCTGGGAACATCTTCCACTGGGAATGTTAAAACTGAATGTAGATGGGGCCATGTTTTATGACCAGAACAAAGCAAGAATTGTAGCCATACTTAGAGATGCTGAAGGGGGATTGTTAATGGCAACTAGCAAAAATGAACATGAGCTTAAAGCTTTTGAGGAGATTGAATTGCTGGCAATGCTCGGGGACCTACAGTTATGTGGTCACATGGAAGTTACAGATTTTATCCTAGAAAGTGATTTTTGATGGTGAAGGAAATTTAAGCTGGAGAGGAACCTATGTCATTGTCGGGCAATATTATTAAGTAGATTAAAATATCATTTAGATAGTGATATGAAATAAGAGTTGAAAGTTAAATAAAATATTATTTAAATATTATTATTATTTTCACATTTAAAAAAGTTGAATTGTTTATTATATTTTACGTGAGAATTTAAAAATATTGTAATGATGAAATGAGATGAGATGAAACACTTGTATCCAAACTGGGCCTAAAGCTATGATGCAGATGGATAGGTTTGGATATTGAGTTGAGAATTTTTAATTTGAGATGAAAATAAAATATTATTTTTTTTAATATTATTATTATTTTGAAATTTGAAAAAAATTAAATTGAGACTTGAAAAAGTTGAATTGTTTATTATATTATGTGAAAATTTAAAAAAATTGTAATGATAAATTGAGACGAGATAAAAGTTTTTAGATTGTAAAAACTTCCAAACCTAACTAGAATAACATGATAGATTAGCAAGATATGCTTGGAATGTTGATAACATTATCATGTGGTGGGATTCAATCCCAACTTCTATCTCACAAGTTGTCCGGATAGACAAAATTATGTATAGTTTTTGATTCAATGAGGTTTATTTATTTAAAATAATAATTATAATAATAATAATTTAAGGACGTTTTATATATTTGCACTAGGGTATTACACGTTATACATTAATACAAGAACCCCAACTTTTCAGGTTCACTTTTCAGTCGGACAAATATCTCTTTTCAATTTCTCTACACAAAATATATGCATGCACCTGTGGTTTCATCCCTTACTCAAAAGGATTTCATTGTATTTGGCAATCGGTGCATAAACCATACAAAATTTAGTAAGATGACATAAAACATATCACCGTCATCGAGTTTTACAGGCGGAAGGCCTTTAGGCTATCATATTTGACCTTTTTCTTATTTATGTAGAACCCCTCGAGCAGAATGCAACAACTATAATAAATGAATCACGAGCATCACTCTGAAGATGTTGACTTTCAAGAAACCTAGAGGAAAGAAAGCCTACTTGGGGAACCAACCCTCACTACGACCTCATCCTCAGGTCCGGACTCGTCGCTAGAATCATCTATCGCATGACTGCCTCTTGGATACTTAACTTGTCGATTACCAGTAAACTTGTTCTCACCAAGGTTCTTCCTTGCAGTAATAATACCTCCTTTTGACTTGACAGAAAGAAGGCGGTGATCTTTATATGAAGGAAGTGTTGGATAAGACTTGACAGAAAAAGGCAGCGATCTTTATATGAAGGAAGTGTTGGATAAGACAAGCTGTGTGATGGCTTAACGAGACCATGCCTCCAAGAACTTCTAGTGCACCATTTGGTATTTCACCTTGCAAAAATAAACAATGCAATATGTCAAGAGTTTCGAACAAAATCCTGACGGAAAAGTTGATGCGGCATGTAACACGACATGTAATCAATCACCTTTTTTTTTTTTAGGTTGATGGTATAAGATATAATCATCATTGCCTTGCAATCAATGACCCAAGGGGTGGTGGTTTCCCCGCATCTACACCCCCACACGATCAGGTCGAAGAAGGAACTGTTCTACCCATGTGGGTGGAGGGTGGAACCTTTTCCCCTCACCCCGTGCAGCTGGAGGGAGGGTTCCCCAATTCCACTGCCTGCAAATGGGTGTGGGAGGGGAAGCGTGAAATGCCTGCGCTGCCCACCCTGTGCAGATTCGGGAGGGGAAGCAGTTGGGATTCTTCCACTCCCATGCTCATACTTCCCCCCATTCTGCAGATTTGGCACCCTTCCCCACCCAAGCCCTTCACAGGGTGAAAATGAGGTAACCCGTCCCACCATGTTGGGGGGGGGGGGGGGGGGGGGGGGGGGGGTGGATTTTATTTCTCGTTCCCCCAAAAGCACATATGAAGGGTGGAGATGTTCAGCCTACCTTGCTGATGGGTCGTGGGAACAGCCCTGTTTTCAGAAGTTGCTAATCCCAGGGACTTTATTAGTGAAACCTAGGGACTTTATTAAATTTCCCTAATATTTAATAGCCAAAAGAAAAGGATAGAGAAAAATAGAAAATTCTGAAGTGCAAAAACTAGTCTAAGAAAATAAATTCATTTGACCTTTCTTTCACGAAGTAACTTCCAGACACAAAAAAACATATCAATCCAATCATACCATACTGCCATAGATGCTAAGATGCATTGCCTTTGCAGACAAGCTGTTAGCTTGTCGGTCAATCCCTTCTGGGATCTGGTTATGTTGCCTAGGATTATAGAAGTTTTCTGGCCAACTCATTAGACCACGAGGTTCCCTGCCAAGGGATCTATGGGGGCGATCAGCAGAAGGAGATATCCAGGATGACCTTTGGAGAGTACAGTCTGCTTCAAATGCTGCCATGTCAAAAATTATCACTCTTGCTCTTGTTTCTACTTGATAGCGGGATCCTTGATATGAAAAACTGGCTCCCGTGATACCTGTTATCATAAATAAGAAACAGGAACCTCAATTAAATATTGGCCATTACAGAATCAGTAAAAAGACTAATGGTTACAGAATCCCGTGTATAACATGCCTTGCATTTATGGAACATTAAGCTGATTTTCCTTGAAAGAGAACCAAGCTTAAAGATAATTAATTCGAGCAAGAAACATATGCCATCAAATGTTTTAAGCACTATGCAAGGTGACAACCCTCTTGGTGTAATGAATTTTTGAGGGCCATTATTGAGCTGAAGCAGCCATAAAAGCCCAAGGATAAGGACAAACCAAAATCAAGGGTGAAAAAGCGCAAAATAACTGTAATAAGGCAAGAATTAAAATAGAAAAAAAAAATTACATAAAGAACTGTGAGGGCGTGTCTGTCATTGGAAAACAGACGTGTTGACTTCCTTTACTGGAGATAATGAAATCGAAAACCTCTGATAGGAAAGTCAAATGTTGACACCTGGAGCTTGACTAACACTGCTTAAACCTGCTTGAGGCTGATACTCATTGAAGATGATCATTTTTATTATATTTTATTTAGGATTGCAGATGGTCTTTAATTACCTGCCCTACTCTACCGCTACATAACAAGGGACAAGAACTTATAAACAGGTTGGAAATGCTCCCCTTCTCTTCATACCTGACGATTTGAGGCTTTCGAAAATTAAACTCCCATGTGAAGGCAACAAAGCTGCAGGTGATGCAACGAGTTCTTCAGCCCCTTGTATTTTTATAAATCCTTCTAATAAGAAACCAATAGAATGCTGAGGAACTTCTATAGTTTCTCCCCTTATGTATAACTTCATTATTGATCGTTCTGAAACAAGAGCCCTCAAATCTTGCAGTGCAATTTTTTCAAATATCTGAGGAAGCAAGAGTTTAACAAGAACAATAGCACTTTCCTGCAAAGCAAGATAAATTGAATGAAAGATCAGTACTAATGCGTTAAGGAAGCCAGTTATGTTATTATGTTTACACTACCATACTAGCATTTATGCCTCTCACACTAAACCCACTCCCACCATGTGCGCACTTGATGCTTGTCCCCCCCGCCTGTCCATCTCCTTTTCCCAATCTTTGCTGAAAAAAACTCTCTGCGGCCTGGAATTAAGCCACCATGCCTCACGAAACACCTCCCTACTTATCTACCAAAATTGAGCTCAGCACACAGTGTTTGCATTGTCACCAAAAATGGAGTAGAACAGGTGCCTGCAGCCTTCTCACAGGGGGGTACCTACTGCCAAAAGTCTCCAGTTGGTACCCATCCCCTAGAATTCAGGTTGTTCCTGGTGCAACCTATTGGTTTTTCTTTGTTGGATTGTTTACGTTTTGGTTACAAGGCTCAGTAGTTTATTTCAATTGTTGATTGTAGTATGATAGCATGTGGTGGTTTGGGGGGATTGGCAGGCATATGGCGTTTATGGCTGTCCAGGTGTTGTTGGTATGCAAGTTGTCTGAATTTTGGGTGGAAGTTTGGGAGGTTATTCCAATGTGCACAACTGTTTGATTTTTATATTTATTTAAACCTTTTTAGACTTGTCAGCCTTGGGAACTGAACTTTTCAACAGTTTGCAGTTGGTTCCCAATCATTTTCTGGTTTATGGTTGTTTTAAGAGGTAAGCATAAATATTCCAATACCCACTAAACATCTGGAAATGTTTTCAGAATCTTTTTGAGGGGCTCAACCAAACAATATAAAACCAGTGATTTTCTTCGAAATCATTTTCCCTGGGAGAATATTTTACGTAGAACAAACATAGCCTTAAATGTGCATATCTGATGATAAGTAGAAATAGTGTATGCCCCCATAGTAGAAAATTAAAGAACTTCGTTATATTTGCAGTTTTTTAACAAGATGGTTGCCAATGGATTTGGCTATTCTCTTGCCATACGAATGATTATGAAATGAAAAATCCTATTCAGCAGCCCTACACCACACATTTTTATTTTTTATCTTTTTATTTTTTTCCCTCAGCAAGTGTGTGGTGTATGAATAGTGGTCATATCTTCATTTCTTTTTGCAAAGATAGTATAGCCATACCTGCCAAAGAAAATCTTCTAATGACGGATCCAAACTCAGGACTGAAAGTATCTTCTCCCTTTCAACAAAAAAACAGAGAACCACAGAATCTGTGATCATGTCACAAATGTTAGACTTCCCACTTAGCACTTCATATAGGCCCAAAGTACTCCCATGTGTAAAAGCCGGATGCAGTGAATGCTTGTTTTTTATGCTCTTAATTGTCCACTGCAAAACAATATTTCTCATTTCTGTCATATATAAGAAAGTTGTATATCTTGAACTGGAAATCCAAGGCAAGTCTTTTAGTTACCTTGACCACCCCATTGGAAATAAGCCAAATACCATTTGGCTTGAAACCTTCCTTGTAAAGTGTCAAACCACATAACTTTACTGTTTCTTGGGTAGAACCTTGGAGTGGGGCACTGACCGAAGAAGGGAGAGCCCCAAATAAAGGATGCACACTAATCAAATCACTCATTTTTGGTATCTTAACTAAAGGAGGGCACCTTAGAAGCTTTTTAAAGTCAGTCTGCATGTGAATTGAAGCAAAATTTCTGGTAAAGAAAAAATTAAGAGAAAAATGATGCAATAGAAAGTCAACAACACATCATCACTGAATGAACCTGGACAGCATCATGAAGATGTAGCATCTCTTTCTCTTCCAATAACCCAATCTTCTCACAATTTTGGATATAATCTATTAAATGATTCAGCACTGAATGTGTTACTTGTCTTGTCTTCACCACCCGTAAAACCTGAAAATTAAACACAACTATAACCTGAAAATTACACAAACTATGTATTGATGCAATATTGGTCCCTTAATTCCACACAAATCTGAAAGGGCTTTAGCTAATGAACTCCAACTAAGATCTAGCACATCTGATCATCATGAGACATCCACAGGGGAGTTCAAATTACAAACCTGAGGAAAAGCTGCACGAACATCTTCCAAGAACTTTCTTGCTTCTTGTCCTTCTGCCTCGCTTTCTTTGATGACTATAGAAGCCACATCACTTTCACCTAAAGAATAGACACAGTTTTAAAGAAGAAGAAAAAATTTCGCTGTCACTTGGGCAGTCCAGAAATAAACAATATTCAGACCTAAATCTAAATTAGAGGCAATAGCCGTTTAGGCCATGACCTGAAAACAAATATTTATTTTCTAAAAGAGTATTTTCATTTCTTGTATAGAAATGCTAGAATTCACTCAAGCATTGCAGAACAATGATTCTTTGTCCCAACACCATATTGTCTGAGTAAAGCAGCTGTTGAGCTTGAATCTGAATAGAAGATTATAATATGCTATACCTGACAAAGAATATTTACATGTGGCATTGCTGTTGTTAGACAACATTGGTCCCAGAAGCTCAAGTGGTTAGGAAGAGGGACAACAATGTATCTCAAGTTCATAGAAGATACCAATTGTAGCAATTTTATATTTAGCTACAGCTCGAGCAAATATGTGAAAAGATCATGTTGAAAAAACCATCAGTCCCAAAAGCTTAAGCTGTTAGGAAGCATGCCAACAGTCTATATGAAGCTCATAAAAATACCGACACTAACAAGGATCTGAATATTCTTCATTGTTCTCAGATTATTGAAAACATTGACAATTATAAATATCTAAAATTAGGGTTTTCCACAGAAGTTTAAGCTCAGAATTATTAATTAAATAAGAAAAAGTAGAAATCAAATGTTCAAACTCCATAATTTCCAATATTGTTATCGAACAACAAATTTTCTTGTTACGAGGGGAGGACCACTAAACCATCAAGGTAGAAAATCTTACTAACGATATCGTCATGATAACAGAATTGATTCAGTACTAAATATAACTTTTTTTTGGCTGTAGGGTGGGGAAGAAGTGATTGGAAAAGGAAATATATTTATCTAAATTGACACCAAATCCAATAGGTTGCAAGATCAATAATGATGTGATAACTGGCAAAGCATGTTGACAATGACCAAGGAAGCTAGTGTTACCTAAAAGGTCATGTAGTTGCCATCTTGCCATTCTATGGGCACGAAGAAATGCAGCACATATATAACATGCAGATTCCAACCTTTCCACTGTTAAATACAAAGCCAACTTTTGAGGGACAAAGCCCACTTGAAGCAGCTTGTAATAACTTGGGAATTTAACGTTAGTTTTTAAACCGTTCCAATCACATAAAGGCTCATGTGAAACCAAGTCAAGCGCTTCATCCACTGACTGCATCAAAAGGTTTGCAGTAGTTTGTGTAATCCTCCCTTCATCCAGCATAACCCAGTAGGCAGCTTGGACACCTGATATAAGAAAAGCTTCTTAAACTAGCAAAGGAGTTTACTTCAATTTAGCAAGCATTATATTCCACAATAACCATCGAATTGATTTGAAGAAATGAATATACAAACAATATTTTCAGAGAGATGTGAATTAATCAATAAGCAATGCTATCAACATTTAAAGGAACATACATTAAAAAGGAAACAAAAACATGTTAAGAAACTAACTGTTTTTAATAGTTCTAGTCAAAGCTAGATTGAAAAATAAGTAGTGGGAGTGAAATGAATGAAATATGGTAATAAACATGCCAAGTAATGAGACAGACATGAAACTTATCAATAAATCTGCCATTTAGGAGGCCTACTGCTATATCTTTGAAATTCACAGGGTCGAGATGAGAATCTCTTTCAGATGCACTACCAATAATAACTAATTTACCATTCAACATGCGTATGCGTATATCGTTCAAATTGGCCGGGTACAGGTTATTATCATCATCTTCAGAGGCGCCAATAGGGTGCACACTTTCCCCTTCCAAATTGTTTAAGCTTGTGATATATCTTTTCACGGTAGGCCAGTCAGCAGGTCCAAGTTCCTCATCATCTCCAAGTTCACCAAAAGCCTCTATCGCTTTGTTCAACATTTCGTACTTTGTGTAGCCCAGTTTGCGGTGCTGTTAATTGATACACAAATATAAAGACCAAACACAGACCAAAAAAAAAAAAGAGGAGGAAAAATAAGAACCATGTAAGGATATGATTAAGATCTTCAATTTTATACTTCTAGCTGATACACTAAGAATGAAAATAGTGAGAACTCGCAAGACCATAAATATCGACTACTGCCCACTGTTGTAACTTACATCTTTATGGGCCTTTCAATTACTCAAAATCAGTATGGTTCTTGTTTATTTGATGGTTTTCAGAGTACCTCATTGTTTCATGTATGACACAAAACTCAAAATCAGCAAAAGCATATGAAGAATATTAGTCCTGATCAATATTTTCTAAAAACACAATGTTAAATGTAGGAAGGTTTTGTTAGTCGAATGACTCCATATTCTACCATTTATTTTGCAATCTATCACAATTTATCATTTTTGAAGCAGTAAGCTTTACTTCTATGAAGCCACATTATCCTCTCCTAACTCAAAATGGTGAAGTTTCAAGTTTTACATATTTATTTTTCTTATTATTTGTCTTAAGTCAATCATTATCTCTCAACTCATAAATAATGGAAGCATAAAGGTCTACATATTTATCTTAGTAGTTTTATTTCAATGCACATGAGACTTGTAAGGACCATAGACTAATCGATTATCTTTTTTCATCTAAGCATGAAATTTACTTCTATCTTATTAGAGCTTTCTTTGTTGAGTATAGTTCTTTGATATTTTGAGCATGTCGATCGTGACTCCAACTGATAAATTTTGAAATTTAAGGGTCTGGAGACTCTGTACCCAATTTCTCCGTATCAATCATTTCATTTTCCATGTAACAATCACCAGCTTTAGTAATCAAGAGTGGAAGATTTTGGTTTGTGAAATTTGAGCAACGTTTTAAGATTTATTTCAACATTGTTTCTCTCTATTACTATTCACGTGCACTGTGTTGGTCCATGGCTAGTACAATGAAAAGTTGCACAAGTGCCGAATATAGCCTTGGTGTGGTGCAGAAAACTCTACGTACGATCCTGAAGAAACCCTTGGTAGACCAAGACCAAATCCATTGGAGGGAGTTCGAAGTGCCTTAGAAGCAATATTTTAAAGATGCAACTGTAGGAAGGCCAAGTTTGAGTAAGATAAAAATTGCACACAAGGCATTGCATAAAAAACACCTCACTGTTGGTTTTACAAAGGACAAATTAGATCTACTCATAGTGTTGGAACGTGATGTTTAGGAGCTCCAAATGGTGGATACTAGGAGAAGTTCATTGAGTTCTCGAAGTGAAGAAGATAGGTAAGTGGATACAATATTTATTTTATTAACTTCTAAATAAATTGATTTTCTCAATAATATTTTTGAGATGTTCATGCAGTGTAAATAGAACTTCTTCAGAATACCTTTTTATGTATTAATAATATGTTATCAATTACAATTTTCTCAACTGCTTTTAATCTGATGCTCTCTCTAGATTTGCTTTATGAATATACTTGTGTTATGAATGTTTTTGCAATCAAAAGTTGTGAGAAAGCAAAGAATGGAAGGAAAAGAAAGATGATGTATGAATGCATAAAAGGTTTATAAATATTTTTGGTCATATTAAATGAAAGGACAAGCACTGGTGTCGGAGCTAATATATGCTGTGGAGATTGGCCCACTTGAGTTCACCATTTACCAAGGATGTAATATCTTAGACCCAACTCCACTCATACAACCATACTAGTTGGCATCTTTGTGATTATCAACCCTTGCAGTGAGGCGCAAATGTGTGCAGAAGACCCAAAGATTAAATAAAAATGGTATATATATGTGTGCAATGTTTTATCCTGACTCTTTACAATGTTTCTAATATAAAAATGTTTTTAATGTTATTTTAATGCAATGCTGATCACTAATCTAAACTTTATTTTTTATAGAATCATTTACTAAAGATTCTACTCATTTTGTTTTTATGTTTTATCCACCCAGATACTATTGAGGACATATCTACAAGCAACGGAAACAAGAGTTGGAGTCTTTCTTTACCAATATGATTCTTTATTATGAAGTACTTGTGGCATATTAGAGTCATACCATGTTGTTATTAGTGAGGGTATTCTTTATTGATATTCTTTATTGATAATAATAATTACAACATAGTATTAATAAGTGATTGTTAATAGAGATCAATATTAATAAAATGGTACTAATAAGTGCTTGTGGCATCTGAGTAAAAAGTAACATTGCCCACAACCATTCTCCTACGCCAACTTTGGTGTCAGAGCTTGTCTATATAAGACTATGGACAAAGCATTTAGAAATGAACTACATGATTAAGAAATTAAGGATCTATCTTAGTCTTATGTAAATAACATTACACTTAAGTCCTCACCTTTGCAGCTAATAGCTTATCCATATGTAAAAGGCTTAAAATGAACTGCGTTGTTGAACCATTCACAATAAGTGTCAACAGTACGATTCCACCAGTGAAGAAAACAAACTGTGAAAATGAAAAAGTGTGTAATTATATCTCCATATGTAAGAAAGTAAATTCTGGTTTATTATTCCTCTTCAGCTGCAAAGATACATGAAGTGATCTTATTCATTTATCTCTCAAATGGAAGATGTAATTTAGATGCTTGCTCAAACACTTACGAGAGTTCCTGTTTTCGAATCAAGTACTGTTGAGCTATCACTTGCACGCTGAAACAACCAGAGTATATCATTTAGAAGCAATATATTATTAAGGCACCAAAAATACATAAAAGAAGACATGAAATGTTTGTAATGGACACCAAGTAACAAACTATGATCTAATTAGCTGTCTATAAAAATGAATCTGCTACACCACATGTGGATGCTTCTCAACAAACCTTTGGTGGCCATTGGGCTTTACGATTGCAAAGCATAGATTTGAGCATACTTTTCAAGATAGTCAAAGGCTAATTTTCAAATAACAGAATCCAGTACAAAAATATACAACTTTGACAGAGAAGACTTGTCTTTGTCTTACTTATCCGGGGGGGAAAAAAAAAAAAAAGACTTGTCTTTGTCTTCAATTATGAAACCCTTGCCCTTTACTTAGGTATGATATCATAAAGGCGATAAGGAAAGCAATCGACCATTAAACTTAGATGTAATGTACCTGCCAATAAAAGTTTCACAATATTTTTTTTTTCTTTTTGAAGTCTATACAAGTCTATACAACTGAAGCCATAACTTAGGAAACTTTTCAGAGATCAAGGTACCTAAGTAACAAATAAACTCAATAATTAGGCCACATCCCTTTGAGGTGTTACATTTACAAAGATTAGATATACCCCAAAAGTCTAATTTTCCTCTCTTTTTTTCTTTTTCCTAAATTTAAGAGACTTCAGTTACTGATTGATGTACTTTATATATTTTTTTTATAAATAAACAAATTATATTGATCAATAGCAAAGCCAGTATTACAACTCTAATGCCCTAACTAGGTAGGCATATTAGAGTGATTGATGTACTTTATATAAATATGAAGACAAAAAAAGATATGCCTTTTTTTAGTAGTTAGTGGATTTCCTCTTAAATGAATTGGGATCCAAACTCTGTAAAAGCACCTTTTTTTCCCCAGCAGACTGCTATTCCAAATACTGAATGCAAGAAAACTTGGTGTATAAAGCAACCTGTCCTGGTAGTTTTGGAACCTTTTTTTTTTTTTTTTTTTTAAACTTCCACAAGAAGTCTTTGAGAAATGAGAAACGTTTGTTCGCTTAAGAAGTGCAGAATAAAGTCCCAAACTCCTGGTACAGAAACCAATATAGATCCCAGGAGAGAAGAAATATAGTGTCACGAATGCTAATATTCGTAAAAATCACATGTGAGCCAAGTATAAAAGATTCCACAACGACAAAGCAATTAAAACTGTATTAATAAAAAGAGTCATAAATAGAACTTACTAAGATCCAAGTCTTATGTTTTTCCACAAAATTCCTGACTATTTATGAACACATGAATTCAAGATTTTTGAAAGATCATAAATTAAATTCTACGACTCCATCTCAATCCCATGAGCTATGCCTGGTTTTGTAGATCCGTTGTCAACTTTCTTCCCTTGGATGTTTACAGATGAAAATAAATGTGAGTGAATACTCAGCAAGTGACTGCATCGCACAGTAACCAACACAATGACATAGGATATGCTTTTCAAAAAGTACATGCTCAATAAAACTGTCGTACATACATAAATGCCTATGGACTTAGTTCCACTTTTTCGTTGGCCGATACACACTGTTGAACCTCGTGTGTATGGTTAGCAATCTTTGTGATCTCGATTCCCCATGGTCCCTACATAAGGATGGCATCACAAGGTGCACCACCAGTGTGCCCCTCCTGGCATTGCAGCCTGTCCTTATCTTGTGGTACTTATCATTCATAGACCCTTACATATTTTATGTGTCATACATTCAATCATGAACCAGCTTTCTTATCTTATGATGTTATATCAGCGACATGAGAACCAATCCAAGTAATCTACCGCTTAATTTAGAAAATCTGCCTCTCCTCAATGAGCCCTTCTTCACCATGAGAGACGTACAAATTCCGGCTATTACAATCCTTTATTATGTTCGTCAATGATAAAGAATCATGGAACAAGAAAATACTGTTTTAAGTTGTCTCAATATATAGATCATAATGAAGAAACCAAATAAATTGCAAAGCATACTGGCAAACAATATGTGGTTAGACTGCTTAATACACAAAATGTCTAACAGTTTTCGTTTGGGTTATTTTTGAGTTATACAACTTGAATTATGAAGATGTGGATACGTGATCCTTTTCAAAATCTCACTATAACAAGGAATACGAAAAAGGCATTTAAATATTTCCAGATATGAAGGGGCAAGAGCAAAACTGAGAGCAAATGCGGAAGTTCCAATGTTGGTTTCCAATTTCAAAATCAACTTACCTAGAAACAGAAAAACCTAATACCATATTTTCAATTTAACAAGATGCACCATCCTTTAAAAAATAATTCCATCCTCGAGACAAACCCAGTGGCTTATATGAGGAATTAGGTGTGAAGGAGGCCAGAGGGCTTGTTAGCAAAGGAAGCAAGGGCTGACAAAGAGATGAAAAAAAGAGGTTTTCAGGTCCCCTTTGAGCTGGGCGGTGCATGGAAGAGGCGCCAGGGGGAGGGAGGTGGTTTACAATGATGAAGGATCTAATTTCTTGGGGACGATCAAGCTTGCTTCTTTCACCAGATCAATCGGATTCTTTGTCCTTTACAGCTTGCTGATACTTATCCCTCTCAACTATGGTTGAATGGATGCTGAATTTAACCTCGTTTGGATATTGAGATGAGATGAGAAATCTGTGAATTGTAGTGAAATGATTTAAGTTAAGATGTTTTATTGGGTTTTGGGAAATGAGAGAGAAAAGGTTGAATAAAAATATTATAAAGTTAAAATATTGTTAGAATATAATTTTTTAATATTATTTTTGTTTTGAGAATTTGAATTTTTTTTTTTTAGAAGTTTGGGAAAGTTGTAATGATTAGATGAAAAAATTGAAGATTTGGAATTGAAGAGTGTTTGTGTTTGAGTGATGTTTGGGAAAGAAATGGGATTGAGATGAGATGGGTTGAGATGGCTATCCAAATGAGGCTATGTCCTCATAGCCCTACATAGTCTGCAGTGTTTCTAAACAAGAAGGATTGTAATATCAAAAAGAGAATTCCAGATTGAAGATCTCGTGACCCGTATACGATTGAGTTCTAAAGCTAGGAGCTGAGCAAGATAATACAGATTGAGCTTCTCAAAATTTGGGAATCGCAACACTAATTAAAAAGTGCTGGCATTGACAATAGGTGAGCTAGAGATGTGGTTTGGCAGAAAACCAGACCCTACCACATACAAACAGCAAGAATGAGCTGTGTCTGCTAATCCAGAAAATGAAATTACCCCAAACGCTGTGACCTCTTTGCTAGTAGAATCTTTACTACAACAATTTTGCAGTAAAAGATTTACATTATAAGATTCCAAGAAAAGGCATATTGATACCAGAAAGCAAATTAGAAAATAATAAATCTACAGATTTCCCAAGTTTATGCATGTAATAATAAGAATAAGAGAATTAATGTCACAACATATAAATAATTGAGTCCAAAACTTGCCTTAACTGAAAGCGAAAGTGACAATGCAACAGGCCCTCGCAAGCCGGACCATATGAGAATAGTAGCTTCTTTCCAATCCAAACCATAGCCAAAATACCGTAGAAAGGGATACAAAACTCCAACAACTATGAACCGAGAAACTTGTACATAAACATAGAGGAGAATGAGATAGGCCCATGAATATCCTGACAAGAAGAAGCTTGGCGGTATGAGTTATGGATATTCCTCGAGATTCAAAAAACAGTAAGCAATGTTAATGTGTATAGATAGAGAACAACCAGTAGTATTGTAAATTATCTTCTCTACAACACCAAATATGCAAAAAAGAACGTAGTAGTGGTTATAACTAATAGATTTCAAGTGCTAATAGGCACATCAAATATTTTTTTATCGCAATAAGTCACACTGAGTATGAACTTCAAGAAGTTAGATAAGATTAAAAAAATATATCTTTTACCAGAAGGGGAAAAAAAAAAGTTATTATTTTTGCATTAATTGCAGGGTTGGATTGAGTTTGAGTTACCGACTGGTTTAAAGGTCACACTTTTCTCATCACAGGTCAGGTCAGATTGGTAATATGCTTAAAATAACAAGATAAATTCCTAACAAAGGCATACGGTAGCCCGTGCCCCCATGCCCCATGCACTAGTCTCAGCCAAGCACACCACTAGAGAAAAATTATTTTGCAGAAGCAACACCTCCTAACCTTTACACACTCTTCAAACATACAAGGAAAGACTGGGCCCTTACAATGAGCACACTGGTCCCTTGTTCAAAATATCTCACCAGAGGCAACAAATGGACAGCACAAGCGTTTGCTCACACCCCTCTTTAAAACTAAGGCTTCAGTTTCACTCTCTCTATGGCTTTCTGGAATCACACGCCACCCTCATACAATCTTCCTTTCAAACTCCAAGGCAACTCTTGTCACCAAGGCATCAACACTCTTTCAGCAAGCAAGAGATAATCATTGCCTTTGTTGGGAGGCAGGGCAGTTCCACCATGTGGCACAACCCATCAGCCACTCAATCTTTGGTCCAAGTGCTAGCAACACTCTGATGGAGGCCAACAACCCCAACACTCGTCTCCAGCCAACAAGGCCCATGCAGATAGAGGAAAAGGCTTGGCCCAAAGCTGTTGTCTTTCCTCTTTTTACATCAACTAAGTTGTGATCCAACATACTCACAATCAACACAAGCAAGTCCGGATTGGCCCAATCTTTACTGGTGCAACATGAGGAACCACCTAGTGCAAAAGGGGACAAACCATTCTTGGAGTTGAGTAGAAGCACAGATGAAAAATACTCCAGTGGTCTAACGAATTAGCAGTAGGCACTGCAAAGTACAGCTAGTCCAGCACATGGGCGAGCAAGCACCTTGCAAACGCAAGGTTGACACGTCCCAAAGCGAGATGAAGATAAGTGTGCCATTTCACTAAAAGTGAGAATGAAAAGGCCACTTACTGAGAAGGTGAGAACGAGGAGCCGCGGAAGCTAGTAACTCTGACAAGACAAAGAGTTACCCGCCAAGGTGAGCAGCAGCCTGGAAGAGACTAGATAAGTGATGGAGCTTTCTGAAAGTACACAAAAAAAAGTGGCAATACTGCACGCAAAACCCCAACTCCATCCAACCACATCCGGAGTGGTTTTGGGATGAAAGGTGAAGATTTGACGGGTCATGTCGTCTGAACATAGCAGTACAACTCAAGCCACTACTAAGACCCTCTATCAAGGAAAGTCAGAGGACCAAGCATGCGGATGATGCTTGGTAATCTATCTCTACCATCCTGCAGTATGACAGGGAAGGGTTAAAGAAAATCCTTACCACAGATTCAGAATTAGAAAGGTGTCAGAAATGACATTTGACAATTCTACCCTATTTAAAGGACCTAGACATGGGACGAGATCTCACTTTTGATACTTTATTAACCCAAGAACTCATGAAGTCAACTGCTTTAGAAAGCAAGGAGCAAAGTGGCAACGAAAAGATTTCCGATGTAGGAAGGTAGTTTTATTTTTGAAGTAATGTAGGAATGTAGGTTAGCTTCTCAAGCAGTACTGTGAATGTGGGATGAAAGTTGTGAGTAAGAGGCATTGCATTATCTTTGTCACTTCTCTCCCCCATTCTATAAGCATGAATAAATATTTCAATCAGTATGTATATGCCTATATTTACACACCGATTTCCAATGTTTGAATGTGTTAACTGTTTTCAATACATGACTTTGAATCATTGTGCGGGAACCCAATATCTATGTGTGAGAATGTCCATCTTTGTGTGAAAATTGTCAAAGTACTAGAGAAACCAGAAAATACGTAGAGGAGCTTTGGAAAAACTGAACTGTCTCGGTTCAGGCATCTATGTTATTATCAAGGCAATTTGCCAATCTTTACAAGGAAAGTAGATATTATCTATACGTGGGAAAGTAAGTATTCCCAATTTCCAGCATCTACACATGGTAAATATATTGTGTCCAGCTAATATTAACAAAGAGATAAATATACGTGTACAAGCCAAACATTACTAAATTATATATGTTAACATCCCCCCTCAAATTGATGCTGGCAAGTCAACCAGCAACAATTTGCGAACAAGGAATTGATGCCGCCATCGAGTCATTGCTTTGGTGAAGACATCGGCTACTTGGAGATAAGAAGAATTGTAAGGAAGAGATATCACCCGACTCTTCAAAGTATCTCAGATAGAATGAAAATCAACCTCAATGTGCTTGGTGTGTTCATGGAAGGCGGGATTGTTCGCAATCTGAATAGCCCGAGTGTTATCAACATGAAGAGGGGTAGAATTAGTCTAAGGAAACCCAAGCTCCTCCAGAAGACCATGTAACCATACAATTTTAGAACAAACAGCAGACATGACACGATACTCAGCCTCAGTAGATGATTTAGAAACATGATCTTGTTTCTTACATTTCCAAGAAATTAAGACATCACCTAAAAACATACACCAACCAGTAGTGGATCGACGCGCATCCGGACCACCAACCCAATCAGCATCATTGTAGGCAACAAGTTGAAGAGATGAGCCTATAGGAAAGAATAGCCCACGAGTAGGCGATCCTCGAAGATAGCAAATAATACAGTGAACTATAGCAAGACGAAGATGCCGAGGAAAAGACATAAACTAGCTGACCTAATGAATGACATAGGAGATATCCGGTCGAGTAGTGGTCAAGTAGATTAGACTCCCAAACAAGCACCAATAGAGAGTAGGATCATCCAGAAGATCCCCTTCATCTTTCCTGTATTTGACATTTTCCTCCATAGGAGTATCAACAGAAGAAGTGTCCTCCCAACCAGCCAACATGATAAGATCTTGAATATACTTATGCTGGTTTAAGAAAATACCATTTGCTCGATGATGAACTTCCAATCCCAAGAAGTATGTGACTTGACCAAGATCTTTCATGTGGAAAGTGGCATGCAACAACTGTTGAAGCTTAGTAATCAAACCAGAGTCTGTGCCAGTAATGATGATATAATCCACATAAACCAAGAGAAGAACTATACCTGCCGTAGACTTGTGGAAGAAGAGAGAAGAATCATAATGACTTTGCGTAAAGCAGAATGTAAGTAGTGTAATACGAAACTTCTCAAACGAAGCCTGGGGAGCCCGCTTGAGGCCATACAGAGATGCCAGAGGGAAGCTTCATGTAGATCTCTTCTTGGAGATCACCATGAATAAAGGCGTTCTTCACATCCATCTGATGCAATTGCCACGACTATGAAGCGACAATAGCTAAGATGGTTCAAATCGTGGTCATTTTGGCAACAGGAGCAAATGTCTCCTCATAATCAACCCCATATTCCTGTTTGTTACCCAGAGCTACAAGAAAAGCTTTGTACCGGTCCAAAGTCCCCTCAAAACGAAGTTTTACAGAGAAAACCCATTTACTCTCAATAGGTTTGACTGTAGGAGGACAAGGAACAATATCCCTTGTGTGATTCTCTTCTAGTGCTTGAAGTTCTGCTTGCATTGCATTTTTCCAACACTGATGTTCCATGGCCTATTTGTAGCAAGAGTGAATGGAAATAGAAGATAAAGTAGCGACAAGAGTGACGGCAGAAGAAAAACCATACCGATTAAGGGGTTGAGAAGGACAAGTAGACCAACGAAGAGTGGTGGAAACAAGAGCAGGATTAGGCACCGGGTCAAGATCTAGAGGGGGCACAGAGGAAGTGGAACCAGACTCATGTCGACTACGTCTTTCATACATAAAACCAGGTTTGAACCTTTCCACAATTGTTAGGGAATCAGAAAAGCTAGGCAGAAGAGATAAAGACGGAGATGGCAGCTCAACATGAGATGGAAAGAAATATTGATTTTCAAAGGAAACCACATTCCTAGAAACCCTTATACGACGAGCATGGGAATCATAACAAACATAACACTTGTGTGGGATAGCATAACCAAGGAAAGCACACTTAATAGATTGAGCAGTAAGTTTATGTCATTCATGAGCAGGGAGATGCACAAAACAAATACAACCAAATGTATGAAGATCAAAATATGAAGGAGAATGGCCAAACAACTTAAGGAAAGGAGAAACATAATTTAACGTAGGAGAAGGTAAGCGATTGATCAAATGAACCAAAGTAGAAAGTGCATCATACCAAAAACGAGGAACATATGAGTCAAGTAAAAGGATTCTTACCACATCAAGAAGGTGACGATTTTTCCTCTCAACAACACTATTTTGTTCTCGTATCGAAGGACAAGTACGTTGAGAGATGATCCCTTTGCTTTGAAGAAAGGCCTGAAACTCATTAAACATGTATTCACCTCCAGAATTACATCGCAAGATCTTGATGCTAGCAGAGAATTGAGTCTCAAGAAGGGCAAGGAAGCGCTGAAAGACTGAAAAAAATTCTGCCTTAGCCCGTATGAAGTAAACCCAAGTAAAATGACTAAAATCATCAATGAAAGTAACAAAGTACTTATAATGCGCATGAGAAACATGTGCAATCCCCCAAACATCACTATGAATAATATCGAAACATTGTGAGGTACGAGATGCATGATGAGGAAAAGGAAGAACTTTACTTTTGCCAAGTTTGCACGTGGTACAATCAAAAGAAAGATCAAGAGAAAAGCATGCTTTATTTCCCAATAAACCAGAATTAAACAAAGTACGAAGTATATCTGAGTTTGGGTGGCCTAGACGTCTATGCCACATCTTATTTCTAGGATTAACAACATTACATGCAAAGGAAAGTAAAGGAAAACTAGGAATAATTGTGGAAGGAGAAACATGGAGAGGAAAGAGTCATCCCACTTTAGGCCCCTTCGTGATCATCTTGCCTGACACTTGATCTTGCACAACACAACTAAAATGAAAGAAATGGACATTACAATTACTATCAACCAATTGACCAATAAAAATAAGATTTGTGGAGAGGTCAGAAGACACAAAAACATCAGTTAAGGAAGATGAAAGATCACCAACAGCGTTGAGAGGCAAAGAGCCACCATCAATGGTGTTAATTTTCAGATTTCCATCATAATTTTTGACATTGGAAAGAGGAAAAATAGTATTGATCATATAATTAGAGGCTCCGGAGTCGAAATACCATGGCTTAGAAGAAACTTTATGATTACCTAAGAGGCCAAAAGTAGAAAAAGCAGAAATGATGATCTGTTGTACCATTTCAAAAGTAAGTGTGTTCGGGTTTGCAAAGGCTGTAGGAGTAGGACAAGAAACAACCTACGAGGCAGCAAGCAATACAACAGAACTAGAGGCACCAGCAGAGGCATGATAACCAGTACCTTGCTTCCGTTCAAGGTGAATAGGACAAGCAGAGATGATATGCCCTGGTTTCCTACAATAATTACAGAATTTTTGTGGGTAATCATGAGCAATATGACACAACGCTTTACAACTATAGCACTAGACAACACGCATGTCTCGACCCTTATTCCTCCCTTGTGCTACATAAGCCACATTAACAGGGGCACTGACAGTAGCCTGATGTTCCATGGCAGCCTGAGTTACTATACGTTGCTCCTCACGAAGAAGTTCACTCAAACAAGCATCCACAGATGGTACAGGATGACAATTCATCAAATTAGAACAAGCAATTTCAAAGTCGGAACGGAGCTTCATCAAGAATTGATCTCTCTTGCTTGTTTCGTGCACTACTTGAACAACAGAGGGAGCTGCAATAGGAACCTTGTTAAACAATATCTAAATAGGTAGCCCAAAGATTTTGAAAATCAGAAAAATATTCCTCAATGGAAAGACTTCCCTGTGTGAAATCAGCCATCTCATACTCCAATTGAAAACGCCTAGCCGTGTTGTCTTGATTGTAAACCTTGTTAAGATAATTCCACATGGCAACAACAGTTTTATAAGGCCTCAGATTGAGGACAAAGTGAGGTTCAACCAAGCTAAGAATCCAAGTCATAACCCAAGCATCCTTGATTTCCCACTTAGACAAAGTCTCTACATCTCGAGGTGCAGGATCACTCCCATCAATATGACCCCACAACTCTTTCCCTTTGACAAACGATTGAAATTGAAATTCCCAAGCGGAATAATTTTTGCCAATAAAACAAATACGGAACGAGTCTAATTTATCTGATGACATGATGGAACCAAGAATAAAATAGCCCACCACAAGAGGGTTGCAACAAGCACAAAGAAAAACGAAGTGCCGAAAAACAAAGAAGTGCCGAACACAAAGAACCCAGACTAGAAACAAATAGATGTCGAAAGAAAATTACTGAAAGAACCCAGATCAGCAAACCAAGGAAGCTGCACCCAGAACTGCACAGAGAAGACAAACTGCACCAAAAGATGTAGCCCAACCAAAACAGGCAATGCTGAAAGAGGAAATCAAACCAAAAACCAAGAGAAATTGCACCGAAATCCAGAAGAAACCAAGACAAAGTGCACAGACGATGCCGAAAGATAGACTAGAGGCAAGAAAAGTGAACAGACACGACCAAAATGCAAGACCCAACTAGGAACTGCAACAGAAATCGCCAACAACTTCCTAGGAAATAGAAACGTGTAACAAAGAGCACCGAAATCCACAAACTCACCAGAAACCAGCAACAGATGGTGCCAAGATCCCCAAAGACACAAGAAAATAATTTTCAAAACAGGCAAGAATCACAAACCTTGCTCTTGATACCATGTCAAAATACTAGAGAAACCAAAAAATACATGAGGAGCTTTGGAAAAACTAAACTGTCTCGGTCCAAGCATCTATGTTATTATCAAGGCAATTTGCCAATCTTTACGAGGAAAGCATATATTATCTATACATGGGAAAGTTAAGTATTCCTAATTTCCAGCATCTATACATGGTAAATATATTGTGTACAGCTAATATTAACAAAGATCAATATACGTGTAACAGCCAAACATTCCTAAATTGTATATGTTAACAAAATTGTCTATCTCTAAGTAAGAAGTCGATTTCGCAAATCTATAATCATGAGATGGGACAAAGAATTCTCTAGACCATTTCTGCATCACAAGAAGGAGAATAGATTGTGGAGATTGGGGTGGAACAGTGTCGTATCTAGCCTCACCTAATAGTCGGGATGTAGGATCCCCAAGTATATCACGTGTTGGTGTCTTCAAATTGGTTGGCCGGGTAAAAGCATCCATGGTGCAACAAATATCTGTGTGATGAATAGCTATGTGATGAGCATTTGTGTGGTGGAAGAATGTTACTGGGGCTAAAATAGGCCGAATACTAGTTTTACGAGTTTTTATACTTATATTGAAGACAGATTATTCCTCACCATATTAATACTAATGTGTTTCTGTATTTTGCATAAGACAGAAGGGCAATGTCCTCAGAGAGTGATTCCTCACCATGCCTATGAATGTACATGTGTTACTTGAGAGAGTGATTACTCGCTGCGTTTGAGGATGCACATAGCGATAAGAGTGAAGGTGATTCATCGCCACACATATACGTGTCCGTCCAATCTTTTCATGAAAGTGTTCATAACACTTTCGGTAGCATTATCTCTCATTAGCAGTCTTGTCATAGTTGTCTAACCTACCTATGATTTCATTCTTGGGACCATAGGTTTTTATCCAAATCCAGATCCCGGTATGACGACCGAGGGAGAAAATTCAACATATTTTGGTACTTAACAATTAGCATTGTCACCACAACGTATTTTGCTTGAATTTCTGCTGTGATTATACAAGTAAATATCTTTCACATGTACTTCAAGAAAATCACATGCCTAGTTCAATTCCCTCTTGGGCGTTGACCATTGGCCTGCACCCTTGGCACCACGGGTCCTCACCTAAACCTTCATGAGGAACGGGGCACCACAAGCACTCTGTGAAAAGACAATTGTTCTCACAAGAAAACAGCGCATGTTGTCATCTTCAAGCACCGATTCTTAAGGGTAATTTTAAGCACATAGCAAGCCTTGTAATGCTCATAGCTTCATGGTAGGCATGAATTTAAGTTGCAATCCATGCAACGGCCAAGGCAGACAAATCACACAAGTAAACCAACCTCACCAGCTCAATTTGATGTCATTGTCAAAACAGAGTTGAGGTTTCACTCCTGTTGTGCTTGCCTGATTTTGAGCTGCCTTTCAATACACAAACAAACATCTCTAACAAAGCAATAGGTTTGGTATTATTCCAAGAAGGACATTATGTTGCCTTTGGCAGCGAAAAGCTTAAAGAGGCAAAACATAGGTGCTCAGCAGATGAGAAAGAGATGTTGGCATCAGTTAAGGCTTGGGATTCAAGGATACCAATGAGCTTTGATCTCAAGAGGGTAAAGTACAGTTTTAAAGCCAACTGTTGGGAAATTAGATTGAAACCATAGGTGAATAAGTGTTAACTAGCCATATTTTGTTCTTAATTTCCAGGGAAACCACAAAACAAAGTCAGAATTCTGCTACCATCAGCTATTCTAGTGTGTCGTAGTGTCAGCCATCTGTTGGCTAGGGCTTTTATTCCTTATCCCTAAACTCTAATTTTGATAGAGATTTGTTTCAATGTTTGGCACCTGCTTTAAGAATTTTTTTTTTATTTTTATTTTTTTCGCCGACGAGTTTTCCATAAAAGGGAGAAGAAAACCAACTAGAAAGGATTAATTTATATAGCATACAACAAACAAATAAAGAACCTAAGTACTTGAACAACAAATTAGTAATACAAACAACTATAAAAATAAAGAAATACAACTTGATGAATTAACTCTGATACGATTCTTTCTATTAAAAAAATATCATATAATTCTTAAATTGAACTTCAAGCATGCTCATCATTGCAAAAACTAAAGATCACAGAATCTGGCACTTTGAACTACTAGAGTACTTAAAGAAGTAGCGTCAAAAGCATCAAGCCTGACATAAAATTTTTCTTACAAATTTGATGTCTCTATTTTAATGATCACCCTGATCGCTTTGCAAATGATGGAAATGCCGATATGCAAAACATCAATTGATTTGTTAATAACTATCTTACTTTTTTTAGTAAGTAATACATTCACTTAGTCAAAACCCCCCAGTGCCCAGTCGTTCTAACATGAGGAGAAAATGCCATTTGACCTAGGGCTCATTGTCAACTCAGTTTTTTTTAAGTCAAACATCAAGATTATTTGTACTAATATTAAAATTAAACTCCTATTCACTGCCCAATTATTATCATGCCACTCTTTTCAAGCTTTCAACTCAACCATATTTCACCCCAAATCTCCATTATTGTGTACAAGATACTTTAATGCGTGCTTTCACCATATCTACAGAACATATTGTAGCACATATAAGGAAAGATGAGGGTTACCATTTTTGAAATTATCATCTCCATCAAGAATGCCTTCAGCTATAATAACACCACTACACAAGCAGTAGAAAATGTGTTAGATGCATGAAACACATTATATGTAGTGATTTGGATCTATATTTTATGTGTACACTAAGAAAATAAAAATAAAATAGAAGAATATTATCATTTCATAGAAGAAATATACACTCCAGTTAACAAGTTAGAAGAAACAGAGCTCATAGTACTGGTATTCCTTCATTTTCCAACCTTTCCCAACCACTTTATCAAGAAACTTCAATGGTGTGCTTTGTTTTTCTAAAAAGGGTGGGTTTTTGTCTCAGAAATAATGAGATCTAAGGGCCCTAACTGGAGTTTAGTTTGAGCTCTTTCATTGGACACATACGATCCTCACCATTTGTTTCTTTTCCATTGCCCCATTGATTTTCTCTTTCTACTAGCTTAATCTTTGGGTAACAGCTAGATTAGAATACAATGTTTTGGTTTTGGTTTTGTTAGAATATATTGTCTATAATGTATTTGTATAAGGGTATATGGGTCTCTTGTATTTAGGGTATATATATACTTGTATGTACACTGTGAATAAAGTGAATTTATTTTCATCAAATCTGCTCTACATGGTATCAGAGCACGATTCTCACGAATTTGAGTTCTGTATCAGATGTATTCAGGTGCTGGAAACATAACTCGTATTTATGAGTTGTGTAAACAATTCTTCGTGTTGGAACAGAATGCTTTGGGCCTGGAAGAATATTATTCTCAAGTGATGGGCATATGTGAAGAACTCAAAATATATCAACCCATCACTTCTGATGTTCCAAGTATGCTAAAGCAACGGGAAGATTTTAATATTGTTTGCTTTCTTGTTGGCTTAAAACCGGAGTATGAGTCAGTGCGTTCTCAAATTTTGGCAAGTCCACAGGTTCCCTCATTTCCTGATATATTCTCCCGACTTCAGCGAGCTACATTGTCTTCTGATCAGAGTAATGAGAGATCTGCTTTAACTGCTTCCTATGTTGCTCCTGCTGGGCGTGGAGATCGGAGTGGTAGAGGTGCACGTGGGGGTGCACGTGGAGGACGTGATACCAGAGATAATCACACTCGAGGTCGTGAATCTCGTAAGTGCACCCATTGTGGTCGCACTAACCACTCAGTGGATTATTGTTGGGATCTACATGGTAGACCATCTGGGTCTGCTAATCAAGCCACTTTCCAAGATGATCCACAGTCAACGAGCTCCAACCCATCTTTAGATATGATTAGCATATCAAAGGATGAGTATGAGCGGTTTTTGGGTCACACAGGGGCTTCATCTTCCACAGCTACTCTTACCCACTCAGGTATAGCATCTGGATGTCTTGTCTCATCCACTCAAGGTCCATGGATCATTGATTCAGGAGCTAATGAACATTTGACCGGTTTGTCTTCTGCCTTGTCTAAGTTAAATACTGTACCATCTGTAAAAAGTGTCACTCTTGCTAATGGTTCTCTTGCTAAAGTTACAGGCATTGGATCCACTAAACTCACTGACTCCATATCCTTGTCATCTGTCCTACATGCTCTGAGTTTTCCTTTTAGTGTGTTGTCTATTAGTAAGATTACTCAAAATCTACAATGTTCAGTGACTTTTTATTAGGGGTGAGTTCGGTCCGGTCCGGTCCGGTTTTGTGGACCGGACCGGACCTATTCGGTCCAGGGTTTTCCCACCCTGGACCAGACCGAACTCCATCAAGACCGGTCCGGTCCGGTCCGGTCGGTCCATTCGGTCTAAGGTTGACTTTTTTTTTTTTTTATTATCTAATGACATTTTTTTTAATATTTATGTAATTATATTGTAATATATTTAATATATATACATATAGTATTATATATATATTAGTAATATGCTAATACTATTAGTCTAGTAGTAATAATACTATAACTAATAACTATATGTAATAATAGTAATAGTGATAACTATATATTTATATAATATGCTAATATTTAATGACCTTTTTTTTAATATTTATGTAATTATATTGTAATATATTTAATATATATACATATAGTATACTATTATATATATTAGTAATATGCTAATACTATTATATAAATAATATATATAAATAATATTTATTTTTTTTTATTTCTATTCGGTCTGGTCCGGTCCGGTCCGGGGTGAAAAACTCCCGGACCGGGACCGGACCGAATTTTTTCGGTCCCTTAAAAATGGGACCGGACCGGACCGGACCCAATTCGGTCCAGTCCGGTCCGGTCCAAACAGTGCCGGTCCGGTCGGTTTTGCCGGTCCGGACCGGCCGATGCTCACCCCTACTTTTTATCCCTCTTCATGTGTTTCTCAGAATCTCAAGACGGGGAACAAGATTGGTACGGGGCATGAAGCTGGTGGTCTGTATTACCTTGATGTTCAACAGTCACCCACTCGAGCCCTTACAACCCCCTCATCATCTGCTTTTGAATGGCACTGTCGCCTAGGTCACCCCTCACTTTCTCTTTTGAAGTGTCAAATTAGGAACTTGGGAAGTGTGTCTCCCTTTTCTTGTGAAGCGTGTCAACTTAGTAAACACCATCGTGTGTCTTTTGTTCCTCGTATTGATAAACGAGCGTCGAGTCCTTTTGAATTGGTTCACTCTGATATATGGGGACCAATCAACATTGAATCAAACAAGTTTCAATATTTTATTACATTTGTTGATGACTACTCTCGTGTGACATGGTTGTTTTTTATGAAGGCCAGATCTGAACTTCTTTCCATATTTCAAGTGTTCTGGAAACAAATTAAAACTCAATTTAACAAAAAGGTTCAGATTTTGCGTTCTGATAATGCTAGAGAATATCTATCTAGTGCCTTTACTACTTACCTAAGTGAAAGGAATTGTTCATCAAACATCATGTTCATATACACCCCAACAGAATGGGGTGGCTGAACGCAAAAACCGGCATTTGTTAGATGTAACCCAAGCACTATTGCTACATATGCATGTTCCTAAACGGTTTTGGAGTGATGGTGTTCTTACTGCTTGTCATCTTATTAATCATATGCCTTCATCAGTTCTTAATGGTTCATCTCCCTTCTCTGTCTTGTTTCCATAATCTTCACCTTTTTCTCTTCCACCAAAAATCTTTGGATGTGTTTGCTTTGTTCAAAACCTTGGTCCAGGCTTTGATAAACTTGACCCCCATTCTACCAAGTCTCTTTGTTGGTTATTCCCGGACTCAAAAAGGATATCGCTGCTATAGTCCTGCTCTTAGATGCTATTTCACGAGTGCTGATGTTACCTTCTTTGAGTCCATACCCTATTTTTCAAATACATCTTCGAGTGTTGAGTGTGATCCTCTACCATTACCTACTCTTACATTATCTCCCTCACACTCACCCAACCTTACCCAACCTTCCCCAGTTCCTTTACAGGTTTACTCACGTCGTTTGCGGCTGCCGGCTCCCATGCCCCAACCAGTCGTGCCTCCATCTTCAGATCCTGAGTTGCCCTGTACTTCGGACTCTCTACCTATTGCTCTTCGCAAAGGTAAACGTTCTTGTGTTACTCAACATTCTATTAGTCAATTTGTTTCATATCATGCCTTATCCCCTTCATTCTCATGTTTTACATCTCAAGTTTCAAAACTCTCTATTCCTAAGACACTTCAGGATGCATTATCTGATCCGGGATGGAGGACAGCTATGGAAAATGAAATGGATGCTCTTCATCATAACGGCACATGGGATCTTGTTCCACTACCACCTAATAAACAACTTGTTGGCTGTAAATGGGTATACAATATCAAATTTCATCCTAATGGTTCTGTAGAACGTCTGAAAGCCTGCTTGGTTGCAAAGGGCTACACTCAAACCTATGGCATTGACTACGAAGAGACGTTCTCTCCAGTTGCCAAAATCTCTTCTGTTCGAGTGCTAATCTCTCTTGCTGCTAATTTAGACTGGCCCTTATTTCAGTTGGATGTAAAAATGCATTCCTCCATGGTGACTTGCATGAGAAAGTTTATATGGAGCAACCACCTGGGTTTGTTGCTCAGGGACAGTATCGAGGTACTGTATGCAAGTTGAAAAAGGCATTATACGGTTTAAAACAATCTCCTCGAGCATGGTTTGAAAGGTTCTCTGATGCTGTATTGACATTTGGTCTTCACAGATGCCAAACAGATCACTCGGTATTTTACTTGCATAGTGATGCAGGTCACATTTTGTTGGTTGTATACGTGGATGATATTGTAATTACTGGGAGTGACTCTGCTGGAATTATTAGACTAAAACAATTTTTACATGATCAGTTTCAGACGAAAGACTTGGGCAAGCTTAGATATTTCCTTGGAATTGAAGTCAGTATATCTAAAGAGGGCATCAACCTATCTCAGAGGAAATATTTACTTGATCTTTTGGAAGAAACTGGCATGTTGGGTGCACGACCTATTGACACCCCTATGGATCCCAATCGTAAATTTTTGAAAGAAGAAAGGGAGTTGTTTAGAGATCCAGGTATGTATCAAAGACTTGTTGGGAAATTGAACTATCTTACCATCACTAGACCAGACATCTCTTATGCAGTGAGTGTACTGAGTCAATTTTTACAAACGCCTAGGATCTCACATTGGGATGCTGTAGTTCATATTCTTCGTTATCTCAAGCGAGCACCTGGCCTTGGAATACTATATCGACCAAATGGACATCTTAGAGTTGAAGCATTTTCAGATGCTGATTGGGCAAGATCTCCTTCAGATAGAAGATCTACTACGGGATATTGTACCTTTGTAGGAGGTAACTTGGTTACATGGAAGAGTAAGAAACATACAGTAGTAGCTCGTTCTAGTGCGGAAGCTGAATACAGGGCAATGGCACATACTACTAGTGAGCTGACATGGTTACAACATTTTCTTCAAGAGATTGGGTTTCCAGCTCCTATCCCTCTCCAGCTATTTTGTGATAATCAAGCTGCACTGCACATTGCCTCTAACCCTGTGTTTCATGAGAGGACTAAACATATAGAAATTGATTGACACTTCATTCGAGATAAGATACTAAGTGGTGACATTGCTACATCTTTTGTGAAGTCCGCAGATCAACTCGCAGATGTGTTTACTAAATCCTTGTGTTGGAGTCAATTAAAACCTATTTGTTTCAAGCTAGGTTTATATGATGTATATGCCCCAGCTTGAGGGGGAGTGTTAGAATATATTGTCTATAATGTATTTGTATAAGGGTATATGGGTCTCTTGTATTTAGGGTATATATATACTTGTATGTACACTCTGAATAAAGTGAATTTATTTTCATCAAATCTATTCTACAGGTTTCATTCTCTTTCTACTAACAGATGATTGTTTCCGCTTTCTCAGCGTTTGGTCTTCAAGGTAAGGGAAATTTCCTCACCTCTCCCTGGTTGGTTGACTCTATGACTTCCAATCATATGACTGGAAATGCCGATGCTTTACATGATGTTTGTAAATATAAGGGTGACCAGAACATTTAAATAGCCAATGGTAATACTCTTCCTATCACTACAATTGGAACTCTAGGGCCCTCTTTCAACAATGTATTTGTGTCACCAAAATTATCTAAGAATTTCATTTTTGTTGGACAGCTTGTAGATAATAATTGTGAGATTCATTTTGATCATAGTAGTTGTTGTGTGCAGGATCAAGTGTCGGGGAACGTGATCGCGAAAGGGCCTAAAGTGGGATGTCTATTTCCTCTTCAATTTTCCAATTCTAGTTTTTATTCCTTTGTTTGTACTGTAGTTACTAATAATAGTGATGTTTGGCATAAAAATTGGGATATCTCAATTCTTCTATTTTGCATCATCTTATGCAACAAGGTCATTTGGGGAATAAAAATTCCGTTTTTATTGTATCTTCTGATTGTAGCTCTTGTAAACTTGGTACATGCAAATCTTTACCTTTTCCTTTACATGGTAGTTGTGCTTCTACATATTTTGAGATAATTCATACTGATGTATGGGGAGTGAGTCTCGTTCTTTTACATGCTCAATAAAAGTATTTTGTGACCTTCATTGATGACTATAGTTGTTTCAGTTGGATATATTTTCTTCGATCAAAAGCTGATGTGTTTTCCACTTTTCAAGCTTTTGTTGTGTTTGTTGAGACTCAATTTTCTGCTTGTATTAAAACACTACTTTCTAACTCTGGGGGGGAATATGTCTCATGAGTTTTAGGATTTTCTCAAAACTTAGGGTATTCTCTCTCAACGCTCATATCCTTGCACCCCTGAACAGAATGGGGTTGCTGAGCGTAAGAATCGTCATCCTTTGGATGTTGTTCGTACTTTGTTGATTGAATCTTCTGTGCCTCCTCATTTTTGGGTAGAAGCCTTATCTACAACTGTGTACTTCATTAATCATTTACCCCCTCCAAATTTACAATTTGACTCTCCATATCACAAGCTTTCTGCTCAGGCAGCTCGGTGTGCTTTTCTTGGGTATATTAATGTTCATAAAAGGTTTGTGTTATGATGCAGATGCTCACAAACTCCGTGTCTCTTGAAATGTGGTTTTCTTCTGAAAACCAATATTTCTTCCAGTCTTGCGTTTCACATGATTCTACTTCTGCTCAGTTGCCTATTTTTTATGATGTGTCTTGTACTCTTGAACATTTGAAGTCAAGGCTTTTGTATCAACGACGTCGTCCACAGTCTCTGATGCTCCTTCCTGTCACAATATCGACGTTTGATCCCATCCCAACTAAACCTCAACGATCATCTTGAGTTTCAGGTACCCGGACAAGTATGGGTTCGTACATATTGCCCATCAGGCTACTCTTGATACTACTTCTATGCGCAAGTCTTATTCTCAAGCTGCTGCTTGAACTCATTGGAGGCAAGCTATGCAAGATGAACTTCAGGCTTTTCAGGATAACCACACTTGAGACATCGTCCCATGTCCTGATGGCGTAAAACTCATAGGCTGCAAATGGGTGTACACTATTAAACTTTGGCCAAATGGTAATATTGAAAGATATAAGGCCCATTTAAGTGGCCCTTGGAAATTGTCAAAAGTATGGACTTGATTATGAAGAGACCTTTGCACCCGCTTCCAAAATAACTACTATACGTACTCTTCTCGCCATTGCTGCTTCCAAAGGCGGAGATGGATGTGAAAAATGCATTCTTACATGGGGGTTTGAAGGAAGAAATCTATATGTCTCCTCCACCTGGTATGTTCAATTCATCATCTACTGAGGTTTGTCAGTTGAAGCGGTCTTTCTATGGCTCAAAGAAGGCACCGTGTGCATGGTTTGAGAAGTTTCGTACCACTCTTCTTGATTTTCATTTTCGAAGTCAGTTTGATTCTTCTCTCTATATTCAAAGAACTGCCATTGGACTTCTTGTTCTTTTAGTATATGTCGATGATATAGTTATCACAGGTTCTGATTCTCACCTGATTGAGCAACTACAGCAGCATCCCAAAACTACCTTTCATATAAAAGACCTTGGTCCACTTCAGTATTTTCTTGGTCTTGAGGTACATTCTTGTTACCCAAGAGATTCTCACCTTGGCTGGGATTCAATCTGGAAACTCAGTACTTACACCTATGGAGGTCAATTTAAAGCTTTGTCGGGATGAGGGCGACCTGTTATCTGATCCATCTCTGTATCGGCACTTAGTAGGGAGTGTAGAGCAAAGGAAAGCTGAAATTTTTCTCAAAATTTGTTCTCTCTCGACATCAAGACTAAGTAGGATTTTTTTAGAAGCTTCCACACGGTTCAGGTAGACCCTATCCTAGAAGATCTGTTAAAAGATATGTTGGTTAACCAGAGTAAGTCTGCAGTTTGTAGGAGATTAAACTTGTTTGAAAGCAATTTTGAGTAAAAATTTGATCGCGTGTTTTTCTATATGTTAATATCAAAATTTGTTTTCAAAATTGGTATGACTCAATTGAGATCCTTTCAAAATTGCCTAATCAAATTGTGTAGTCCAATTCAAAGAAAGATAAGACACAACATTAAATGCTAAAGTGGGATAGTCTATACAGCCCAAAAATCCTCGATGGAATGGCATTAAATGTTTCATGGTCAACATGATGTGTCTGTGTATATCTCCCTCCACAATTAAACCATCCAATTCGACCAAGTAATTGGAGAGAATCTCTACTCAAAATACCGATTAGAATAAAAGAACAAAGCAGTTGAAGTCAATTATTGAAAAACTTATACATGCAGTGCAAAAATGAAACAAATTGGTTTCCTTGATCACATCATACACATTATCATAGAATTTATGAGTAATGCATTTTATATGTGGCGTAATTGTAACATATGTGGTTAAGGTAAGAGTTTAGCCCTTGCAGAAAACTCTGCAGCGCTGTGACCTTAAAGGGGGTTGCTGTTTGGACTATTTCAAGGGGCTGTAATAAGAATTTAAGACCCATGGTTTAACCCCAATGAGCCAGCCCCAAGCCTTCTATTAATCAATATGCAGATAATATGTTGTTGATGAGGAACCTTTTATTACTTCTTTGGTGTTCCACTATGATATGGCTAAACTAGAACTTGTAACATTAGACGCTCCCTTAACAAGATGGCTTGTGCACTCACACAGAGACACGTCCCAAATAGACATGCACAAAACACCCCAATAATTTTCAGCTATGATAACTGTCGTTATCAGGAAGAAAAAAGCATTTAAATTTGCAATTTTGAAGAAAGTGAGAAGTCTATCATGCTGGCCTTCATTTCGTATGTTCCTATAGAATCTACAAATATCTTTCATCAAGTGCAGTAGATGCATATATGCAAGCATTATAAGAACACATACCTTGTCAACATTTGCTCAACCAAAATGCCACCAAATATCTATTCTTGTACCACCCACAAAAACATAGATTATAAAAGAAATTTCAAGTGGTTAATGGGGCTCTTACCTCAAGATAAAAATTAACGTATTAGCAATATAAGCAACCAATTCCCTGAAAAGGAAATGAAGAACATAGTCAAGGTGAAAACTGTGTCAGTTCACTTATGAATCAAACATTCCAAATACCTATCAAGAAACAAATGCAACCGTTTTAAGACATTCTAGTGGCATGGTGTCTTTGGCTAGCATTTACAGATTAGTTTGAAGAAATCTTCTTTATTTGGGGTCTTGGACATTAAAATGACTTTAACAAAAGATAATATGTTGTTGATATAATGATTTGCTACTTATAACAAAAGAAAAAACACAAGTTATAACTGTTTGTGTAGGGGCGCCTGCCTGAGTTTTTAATGTCAATGAATCATTCTTCTATTCAATTCTTCTTTCCTTATTTTCACCTTTTCTTAATTTACTTAGGCTAGTACAATTAGCATATTTGACAGAGTATAGTTTCCATATAGGCTAGAATCATTCGGGAATTACATTCTTTCCATGTATAGCATTCTTGTAAAGCTTATATAATATATAGATCACTCAAGGCCAAATTGATTCGGTCATTTACCCAATATTTTGACATGGTATCAAGAGCTAACTGCTAATTTGTTCCTTGAATTTTTTTTTTTCTTCTCTTCTCGGTTTCGGAGGTGCCTCTCGTGTGTTTCGGTTAGGTCTGTGTGGTCCTGTGGTGCACCTGTGATTTTTTTTTTCTTTTCCCCTCATTTCTTTCTAGTGGTTCTGTTCTGGGTTTCTCGACAACTCTGTGGCTTGGTGGCAGTCGGCACAACCTTCCCTTGGTGGTTCTGGTGTCTCTCTGGCTTGGTTACTCTCATAACAGTGCTTTGTTCCTCTCGGCACAGTAGTCTCGGAACAATATTCTGCAGGTTGTGGGTATTTTCTCGTAAAGTTTTTTTTCGGTTTTGTGGGCATTTTGTTTGCTTCTCGGCAGTTTCCTTTTGGTTATTTTTTGGCTCGATTTTCATTTATTTACAATGGACTCCACACCTATGTGTGCCAAGTTTACGGGCAACAATTATTCTAAGTGGACTTTTCAATTTGAACTTTTCCTCAATGGAAAAGATCATTGGGGTCATATTGATGGCACGGATTGTGCACCCAATCTTGATAAATCCAAGGATTCAACGTCTTCTCCACCATGGGCTGTGTTTGATGCTTAGATTATGTCTTGGCTTCTTGGCTCGGTTGAGCCACATACTTGCGGCCTCATCGTACCGCTCAATCCATGTGGACTTACTTAAAGAAAGTATATCATCAAGATAACAGTGCTCGTCATTTTCAATTAGAGCATGCGATTTCCATGTTTCAACATGACAATCGTTCCATCCAAGACTATTATTCGACGTTTCTGACTCTTTGGAACGAATATTATGATCCGGTTACCGCGGATGTTCATGTTGCTTCTCTTTCCATTATTCAACATCTTCACAAGATTAGTCTTCGTGATCAATTTCTTATGAAACTCCGACCCAAGTATGAATCTGTTCACTCTTCTCTATTGAATCGCTCTCATGTTCCTTCTCTTGATGTTTGTTTTGGTGAGTTACTTCGTGAAAAACAACGGCTTGGTACTCAAGTTACTCTGGAGCAATCTCATGGTAGTTCAGGGTCAGCCCCTATGGATTATGTTGCTCAACGACGAGGACCGTCTGTGCATTCTAGCACCTTGCAGTGTTTTTGTTGCAAGGAATGTGGGCATATTGCTGCTAATTGTTCCAAGAAATATCTAGAATGAGAGTATAATTTGTATGAATAATTCTCATTAATTCATAACATAGGTACAAGGCAGTATAAATAGATTATAGCAGAATAAAAAAGGAAAGAATAAATTAGGAAAGAATAAATTAAATGCTAACTTCTAAGGAAACTAAATCTCCTAGAATATTCACATATTTACAATCAATATCTGTTAGAATACAGCAGAGTTGATTAGGCAGATTTTGGAAACTTTCCAACACCCCCCCTCAAGCTGGTTTGAAAATGTCTTTCATAGCCAGCTTGCTGATTAAGTTTTCAAACTATTTCTTCGACAGTCCCTTTGTAAGTATGTCTACTACTTGCTCAGCTGTAGAAATATAGGGCAAACAAATAACCCCACTAGCTATTTTCTCCCTGATAAAATGCTTGTCCACCTCCACATGTTTTGTTCTATCATGAAGAACTGGATTGTGAGCAATAGCTGTTGCAGCTTTATTATCACAATGCAATTTCATTGGTAATGAACTAGCAACTTTCAACTCTTCCAACAATCTTTTAATCCACAATGCTTCACAAATTCCATGAGCAATAGCCCTAAACTCAGCACTACTCCTTGCCACCACATTTTGTTTCTTGCTATGCCATGTTACTAAATTTCATCCAACAAATGTGCAATAGCTAGAAGTTGATCTCCTATCAATGACACTTCCAGCCCAATCTGCATTAGTGTATATTTCCACTTGTAACCTCCCATGACCTCCAAACAATAAGCCTTTACCCGGAGTCTCCTTTAGGTACCTTAGGATTTTGTATACAGCATCAAAATGTTCAGGTCCTGGTGAGTGCATAAATTGGCTTACCACACTTGTTGCAAAAGCTATGTCAGGCTGAGTATGAGAGAGATACAGGAGTTTCCCTACCAATCTTTGGTATTGTTCTCTATTGATTACTTCTTTAGGTTTAGCTGGTTGAAGTCTTAGATTTGGCTCTATAGGTGTTTCTGCAGCTGTACACCCTAATAAATTTGTTTTTCCAAGTAAATCAAGAATACATTTTCGTTGGGAAACAAATATACCTTTCTTTGACCTTGCAAACTCCATGCCAAGAAAATATTTCAAGTTACCTAAGTCTTCGATTTCAAACTCTTTAGCAATCTCTCAATTTCATTGTTGTCATCCCCTGTCAGAATAAAATCAGCATAGACAATAAGTATAGCTACTTTGCCTTCACCAGTGTGTCTATAGAACATAGTGTGGTCAGCTTGACCTTGGCAGTAGCCGTGACTCTTTATCGCCTTCCCAAAGCATTCAAACTAAGCTCTAGGAGATTGCTTGAGTCCATACAAAGACTACCTCAATCTGCACACCTTCCCCTTGCCTTCTTTGCCTTCAAATCCTGATGGCTGATCTATAAAAACTTCCTCCTCTAGGTCTCCATTTAAGAAGGCATTCTTCGCATCTAATTGATACAAGGGCCAGTTGGAATGGACTGCTAGGGATAGTTACACATGGATTGAGTTCATCTTGGCTACGGGAGCAAAAGTTTCCTGGTAGTCAATTCCATATGTTTGAGTGAACCCCTTTACCACAAGTCTTGCTTTGTACCTCTCCACACAACCATCAGCCTTGAATTTGACTATAAATACCCATTTACAGCCCACAGTCTTCTTCCCCCTGGTAAATCACCAATTTCCCAAGTGTCATTAGCAATTAGTGCATTCATCTCTTCTTGAACAGCCAATCTCCATTCCGGGTGATCCAAGGCTTCTTGAACTGTTCTTGGAATAAACATATGAGAAAAATTGGATGTAAAGGCCTTATGGGTATTGGAGAGTCTATGATAGGATAGATATTTGGCAATAGGATGTATGGTGTAGGTTCTAACTCCTTTCTTAAGGGCTATAGGTAAATCTAGATCAGAAAAAATTGTCAACAAAATTCTAGAGGTGATGATGATTGGCTTTGCTCTGGATTGGAAGAAGGATTTCTATTATTATGACGATCTCTTCTTCTAGTATAAACACGAAGTTCAGATGAGATAATCTCTGGTAGTATTTCTCCCCCTAGTTGTGAATCACTTATGCCTTGTACAGGTAGACTCAGATTTCCATTATTTTCACTAAATAAATTTTCTGTTTTTTGACCTTCTAAAGGAGTATGGATGTACATGTCAATGTCAATGAAAACATTAGGAAAAATATTAGAATTTTGCCAAAACTCATCTTCACTCTTCTCTTTCTCCCCCTGAAGATAGTTATGGCTAAAATAAGGCTGTTTTTCAAGGAAAAAAAATCCATACTGATGTGAGTTTTCTTTGTAATAGGGTTAAAATATTTGTTCCCTCTTATTAGGAGCATATAAGAGGAAAATACATTTTTCTGCCCTAGGGTCAAGTTTGGACCGAAGATGGGTTGGTATATAAACAAAAACAGTGCACCCAAAAACTTTTAATTGTAAATCTGATGTTACTCGACAAGTAGGGAAAAACTCCTTTAGGCAAGCTAAAGGAGTGATGTATTTCAAAACACGAGTAAGCATCCTATTAATGAGATAACAAGCAGTCAAAATAGCATCACCCCATAAATATTTAGGAACATGCATAGAAAAGATTAGGGCACGTGCAACCTCTAATAAATGATGATTTTTTTGCTCTGCAATAACATTTTGTTGTGGGATGTCACGACAAGTAGATTCATGTTGAACGCCTTTTTCAGACAAAAAAGTTCCTAAACATTTGTTGTGAAGTATTCAGTACCATTATCAGTTCTAAGGATACTTATTTGTGTTTGGAACTAATTTTCAACCATATGATAAAAATCCTTGAATAATTTTTCAACTTCAGATTTATCACTCATCAAATACACCCAACACAACCCTGTATAATTGTCAATAAATGTCACAAAACATTTTTTTCCAGATGCAGTAGTGATTTTTTAGGGATCCCAAACATCACTATGAATTAAATAAAGAGGTTTTGAAGCATGATAACCATTTGATTGATAGGTGTTCAGATGACTCTTGGATAGATGACAAGTATCACAATGAAGAGAGTTGCAATCAACAATTTTAAATAAGCTGGGAAACAAATGTTTTAGATAGAGAAAACTAGGATATCCAAGTTTAAGATGCCAAAGCATAATTTGTTCTTGTACAGGCATAGAACAAGTACTAATACTACTCAAACCCTAAGCTCGTTTAATGTTGAATAGGGTTTCATCAAAATAATAGAGTCCATCAATCATCCTAGCACTAACAATCATCCTCCCTGAGAGTTGGTCCTAAAATTCACAATGGGAATCAAAGAAAATGACACAACAGTTAGAATTCCGTGAGAGTTTACTAACAGACAACAAATTACAAGCAAGTTTAGGGGACAGATTTTAGTTCAATTTTCTCAGAGATTTGGACAGAACCTGTTCCTGCAATGGATGAGAAACTTCCATCTGCAATTCTGACTTTTTTCTTACCAGGACAAGGGTAATAAGATTGAAAAATTTGTGAAGTACTCGTCATATAGTCGGATGCACAAGAATCAATAATCCATGGTGCAATAGTTAAGCCACAAGAGTAGGTACTAGGAGTATTACCTGTTTGGGCCAAGGAACCAGTAGGAGGACCGGATGTAGGAGTGGATTTCAGCAATTGAAGAAGATGATCCACCTGCTCAACACTTAGGAAATTAGCCTTTGCTTCATTGGCTCTGGGGCTATATAGTTGCTGCTAGAGGTTCCAGATTTGCTAATCTTCCAGTTTGCAGGCTTTCCATGGAGTTTCCAGCAAGTCTCTCGAGTGTGGTGTGGTTTATTGCAATAATCACACCATACTCGAGGCTTATCTTCAAACCCCCTTTGGTTAGAATAGGACCCGCTGTGCAGAAATATTGGCAGTTGACAGATTTGTACTAGTAGCACAATAAGGAGCAGGGTTGGCAGCAACTAATGCAGAGTTCTCCACAGTTTCATCCTTCTTTTTTTTCATCATGACATTCCGATGACAATCTTCTCTTCGCAGCTCCGAAAATACCTCTCCAAGTGGAGGTAATGGCTATCTCCCTAGAATCCTTCCCCTAACTTCATCAAATTCATTATTAAGTCCAGCCAAGAATTTAAATATTCTAGCATTCTCCACCATCTTCTTATTATGATTGCAATCATCAAAATTTTTCCATTCATAATCATTGAATAAGTCTAAATCCATCCAAAGTCCCTTAAGAACATTGAAATACTTGGTCACACTGCCTTCTTCTTGGTGAGTATCTCCTCTACCTCGAATATACATCCTGACTAATTGTAACCATTGTAGGAAGTTAACCTCATTTAGTCGTATGTTTGTAATTTGGACAGAGTATGGTTCAGAATGGGTAGGTTTTGGTTCTAGCTTGTTTTTAAATTTGGCCTTGTTTGAAGTATCAGACATGGTAAAAGGCTTGGCAGCAACAGAAAAGGGAATAGAATTTTTATATGAATCATAAATGGAACCTTGCTCTTGATACCATCTAGAATGAGAGAATAATTTGTAGGAATAATTCTCATTAATTCGTAACATAGGTACAAGACAGTATAAATAGATTACTGCAGAAGGAAAAAGGAAAGAATAAATTTAATCCTAACTTCTAAGGAAACTAAATCTCCTAGAATATTCACACATTTATAGCCAATATCTCCTAGAATACAGCAGAGTTGACTAGGCGGATTTTGGAAACTTTCCAACAAAATACTGCTCTTATTGTAAGAAGAAGGGTCACATTATCATAGAATGTCGTCTCTGCCCGCCCCCAGAACCATTAGGCCCAAGCATTTCAAACTTCTATTGTTGTACCCTCAGCAGCAACTTCTGTGGCCCATGACTCTTCTTCAGGTGACCCCTCTGTTCTTGCACCTCTTGCAACGAATTACTGCACACCCAAAATGGTGCAACAAATGCTAATTTTGGCATTATCAGTAATGGGGTTCCAAGGTAACAATTCTACTAAACTCTAGTACGTGGACTCGGGGGCCTCTAATCACATGACGAATAATCCCACTACTTTGTGTCATGTTCGACCCTATGCTGGTCAATCTGCTATTCAGACTGCCAATGGAAATTCTTTGCCAATAGCTGCTATCGGAGATGCATCTTCTAAGTTCACTTATGTGTTTCTTGCTCCTCAACTTTCCACGAATCTCATTTCTGTTGGTCAATTAGTTGATAATAATTGTGTTGTTAATTGTTATAGTGATGGTTGTGTTGTACAGGACCAGGTAACGAGGGGGCCGATCACGAAGGGACCTAAAGTGGGGCGCTTGTTTCCACTACTTTGCCTGTTCCAGCACTTTCTCCAATTTCTTCTATTAAGTCTTTTGCTTAGGGGTGGGCAACGGGGGCCCGCCCCGTTCTACCCCGCCCCCGTCCGCCCCGCCTCCGCATGGGCGAACGGGGTACCCCGCACCGCACATGCCGGGGCGGGGTCCCCCGCCCCGCATGAAAAACACTAAGTGGGGGCGGGGGGCGGGCAGGGCTCAACCCCGCCCCGCTTTTCCCCCGCCCCGCATTTTATATTTATATTTATAAATATATATATTTTATATTTATAAATATATATTTTTATTTTACAAATTGTATATATATATATATAATATTACAATTTGTTAAGTCCCACATTGCTCAAGTAAGACTCTTGTATGGCCTTAGAGTTCTATATAAATGAGGCTTAGGGTGCCCATGGCATATGCAAGCTTGTGATGAACAAGTCTCACTCTCTTGTGATTCTTGTGAACAAGTTTAACAAATTTAAAAATTAGTAACATAATTTTTATGTTATTAGTTTTTAAATTATTATTATATATATAAATTTTAATTTAAGATTTAATTATATAATAATTTGGGTCTAAAAATAATATTTTTAGACACAAAAAATTTTTTTAAGCCCATTGAAATATGGGATTTTTGAAGTGGGCGGGGGGCGGGGAGGATGGGGTGTTCGCCCCGCCCCCACCTCACGGGGGCGGGGTGCTGGATGAAATTTCATCCCCCGCATCATGTGGGGGCGGGGTGCAGGGAAGGGGTGCACCCGCCCCGCATGATGCGGGTAGCACCCCTACTTTTGCTTGTAATAATATTCAAGATCTTAGTATGATGTGACATCGTCGTTTAGGTCATCCCAATACTTAGATCTTATCCCATGTATTGAACTCTGGTTTACTTGGTAATAAAGAACATTCTTCTTTATCTCTTGAGTGGGCTTCTTGCAACCTTGGCAAAAGGTAAACCCTTCCCTTCCCTTTGCATGCTAGTAGAGCCTCTCACTGCTTTAATCTTATCAATAGTAATGTTTAGGGACGTTCCCCCTTTTGTTCACATGAAAAATTTAAATATTATGTGACTTTTATTGATAATCATAGCAGATTTACTTGGGTCTACTTTATTCGCTCTAAATCTGAGGTTTTTCATACTTTCACTGAGTTTTTCGTATGTAATCAATTTTTTGCTTCTATTAAGACATTACTCACAAATTCCGATGGTGAATATTTGTCTACTGAGTTTAAGGTATTCTTAACTTCTAAAGGTATTATTCATCAACATTCATGTCCCGCTACTCCACAATAGAATGGAATCGACAAACACAAAAATCGTCATCTCCTAGATGTGGTACATACCCTCTTGTTAGAATCCTCTGTTTCATCCATGTTCTGGGTTGAGGCTCTGAAAACTACTACTCACTTGATCAATCATTTAACCTCCCAAGTCCTACATATGGAGTCTCCCTATTTCCACTTATTTGCTAAGCAACCTAGTTACGATAACCTCCATACCTTTGATTGTGTATGTTTTGTTCATTTACCTCTTCATGAGTGAAATAAATTATCTGCTCAATCTGTTCAATGTGCATTCTTGGGATATAATGTGTCAAAATGTATTTGTTTGCTATGATCCTACATTACATCATACACACATTTTTAGGAATGTTATTTTCTTTGAAAATCAACATTTCTTTCATGTGTCCTCTGTGCCCTCCTCTTCTATTGTGTTCCTTCCCTTCTTTGAGCAGCAGTTCTCGAATCTTCATCAAGTCCGTTCTCACTTTAAACCAAGTATTGTGTATACAAGACACTTCCGCCTAAGTCTCTTACGGTGGCTCACCCGATAACTGATCGTACCACGCTCCAAATCCAGTCAGTTGCAGTACCTCCAAAGCCTTTGGTACATCGTTCTCCTCGAGTTTCTGTACTCTCGGATAGGTAAGGGTTTCCTTCCCCTAGTTTTGGCAATTCTATTTCAGCACTTACAGCTACATTGTCCAATTTTGATATTCTCACATCCTACTCATGCTGCCAAGCATGATTGTTGGCGACAAGCTATGCAGGAAAAAATCGCCGCTCTAGAGGCCAATCACACATGGGACATTGAGCCTTGTCCTCCCACCATTGTTCCTCTAGGTTGCAAATGGGTTTACTCAGTCAAGGTCCGGTCTGATGGAAGTTTGGATCGTTACAAAGCTCGGCTTGTTGCACTTGGGAATAGTTAGAAATATGGTGTCAATTATGAAGAGACCTTTGCTCCTATGGCTAAGATGACTAGTATTCGTACGATTCTATATCTTGTTGCTTCCAGTGATTGGCCACTACATCATATGGATGTCAAGAATGCTTTTCTTCACGGGGATCTTAAAGAGTATTTATATGAAGCCTCCCCCGGAATTGTTTCCCTCTCCGGCTTCACATGTGTGTAAATTTCATCGCTCTCTTTATGATCTCAAACAAGTTCCGAGGGCCTGGTTTGATGAATTCCGCACCAATTTATTACAATTTTCATTCAAGCAGAGCAAGTATGACACTTCATTGTTTCTTCAGCAATCAGATATGGGTATTGTTGTTATTTTGGTTTATGTTGATGATATTGTGATCACTGGTTCCGATTCTGCTTTACTTGGCCAGCTCAAGACTCATCTCTCAGAGTCCTTTCATATGAAAGATCTTGGGTCTCTCACATATTTTCTTGGTCTTAAGGTGCATCGTAGTCCCTCTGGTATTTCACTCAATCAACATAAGTATGCAAGTGACTTGGTGGCTATAGTTGGACTACAGGAGGCTATCTCTGTTGATAATCCCATGGAATTAAATGTCAAGTTTCGCAAAGAGGAGGTTACTTACTTGCTAATCCCAATTTAAACCGGAAGTTGGTGGGTAGCCTTGTTTATCTCATCATTTACTAGACCGGATATTTCTTTTATTGTACAGCAAGTCAGCCAATTTCTTCAGACTCCTCTATTTGGCTGCTGTCAATAGGATCATACGCTATGTTCAAGGCACTTTTGCCCGTAGCTTATTCTTTCCTCTAGGCAATTCTTCTCGCCTTGCTGCTTATAGCAATGCTAATTGGACTGGTCGTGTGGATACACATCGCTCCATCATTGGTTTGTGTGTTCTTAGGTGATGCATTGATCTCCTAGAAGAGTAAGCAGCAAGACAGTATCTAAGTCATCTACAGAATCTGAGTACCGGGCGATGTCCCTTGCTTGTTCTGAAATTATTTGGCTTCGAGGTTTGCTTGCTGAGCTAGATTTTTCTAAGACCAATCCTACACCTCTACATACCGATAATACGAGTGTTGTTCAGATCACAGCCAATCTTGTCTATCATGAGCACACAAAGCATATTGAAGTTGACTGTCACTCTATCCGTGAAACATTTGAAGTTCGTGTTATCACTCTTCTACATGTTTCCACTGCACTACAAATTGTTGATATCTTCACCAAAACTCTCACTCGCGATCGACATTGCTTCTTAAATAGCAAATCGATGCTTGTTGATCAACCCGCATCAACTTGACGGGGGGGCTGTCAATGGAAAGTTTTGCTGTCCATAATCATTCTTCTATTCAATTCTTCTTTCCTTATTTTCACACTTTCTTAATTTACTTAGGGTTTGTACAGTTAGCATATTTGACAGAATATAGTTTCCATATAGGGCTAGAATCATTCGGGAATTACATTCTTTCCATGTACAGCTATTTCTTTCCATGTATAGCATTCTTGTAAAGCTTATATAATATACACATCACTCAAGGCCAAATTGATTCGGCCATTCACACAATATTTTGACATTTAAGACTTCACTTTTAGCTCTACAATCATGAACTTTCCTTTTCTCTCTCCACCTTGTATGTCTCCCCAACACCATATATCAAGTTTCAATAATTTAGAAGTGAGAATAACCAGTCAATATTTTGAAATACTCCAAGAAATCTCTGAGGCAATAAAACAAACTTTCCAACTATGGTCCCTGACTATAAATCCAGTATTCCATTTACTCTCTCTCTTAATTTTTTATTAATTATTTAGAAACATAAAAATGCATCTACATATACTTCAATAAAATATATCAGAACCATAAGGCATACCAAAAGTGATGCAAGCTTTTTTGGCCATCACCCTTGAAAGCAGTCTTTGCAAATGCAGCATAGAACCTGTCGACAAAATGTAATGTCAACAGAATATCTATTTTCCTATTGGCGATAAAAATTTCTGTGACAAGTCAACTTACATTCCTAGAGTCATCACTGTCAAAATACCAGAAACATCAACCCCCTCTTGACCCTATAAAAAAATTAATTTAAAAAAGGCAGTCAGATTCTGATCCCTTAAAATAGTTCAAGATTATTAATATCAGAACCTGCAGTTGCAATTAAAAAAAATCTTAATCAAGACATGAACTCTCAAAAAGGGATCAACTAACAGATATATTGAAATTGAAGATTTTGTTGCATTTTCAAAAACTTGAAAGATTTAATCACTAATAGCATTCAATTATTCTGTATGTTGAAGTTATAACATCATCATTGAACAAGCAAACACTATGAAAGTGCTTTGTTCACCAGAAGTGTTCCAAAACCAGACTAACACTACAAGAAAGCTTGAAGCTAATTCTGAGTGACGATTCAAGAGAGACCGATCGAAAACCAAACAGTGCCAGGACTGAACCGAGAAGGAAAGATTTAAGAACTCACAGATTGAAAATTTTCTTCAGTAAAAATAAATTGAACGAAGTGTTGAATGCATTTTTCTGCCGCAAACTTTCATCCGATTGTCAATTACCCCCCTCGCAATCTTTAACTCAGCAGAACTCCCCACCCCCAAATTTCAGCTTTCCACCTACTCCCCTCCATTAAATTGGCTAGCGAAGTTGGCTGAAAATCCATTTATATGTGTCGGTGAGAGGTGACTACAAACAAAAAGACAATTTTGGGCCCTCAAATTTGTTACATAATCACTCACTTGCCCCCCCTTTGTCCTCCCAAGTGATCATTAAGGCCACAAAGTCACGACCACCAAGCCTTGTGGACTCAGGATTTTGAACCAAGTGTGTCATGCCATGTCAGAATTTCACCGAGTTTTTATCAACCACATGACACCACCGCTTATTTGCCAAATCCAAATCTTTAACCAAGCATTTTGTCCATGTCTGTGTAATGCAGTGGAGTCTGACTCCCAACTGGTGGTAAATTGGTTCCATGAAGGTGGTGGGGCAAATTGGTCGCAAGGGATTACTGGGATAGCCTGCGCTGACTTGTCAGAACCTTATCATGACTATGAACCACACATATTTTGAAGCCAACCAAGTAGCTGATTGGTAGGCTAAAAGTGGCACTAATGGGACTATTAGAGAGTACCATGACTATGAGTCCATCCCGGAGGCAAGGGCTTGCAGGCCACTGAGAGAGCAGGTATTCCTTCACTACATTGGAGATGAAAGTTCACACAGGGAGTAGGTCTTGGAGGGGGCTTATGGATGGCACATGAAGGGGAAGGACTTCCACTATTAATAAAGGATTGTCGTGTGAAAACTTCAGCAGTTTATTTTTTATTTTTTTCCTTTGATTGTCTTATAGTATATATATATATATATCCTAGGTGTTTAAAGTTATTTTTGTTTAGTGGTCTTTATTTCACACCTTGGCCTGGGCTGTTTATTTAATTGCATGATTCCCCAAGGTGTCGGTCTATAACCACAGTATTCCTCCTTCATGAATGAGGGCTTAATAATAAAATTGGAGTACCGTCTTCTTCTAAAAAAAAAAACAGTTCAATATTTTTGTTTATGTTTAATTCAATAATTACTGCTAGCAATATGAGGTATCAACATATTAAGCTATGAATAACTTAGAGAATAATATATCTGAGCATGCTGAATTTAGCAAAATGATTCTAGATCAAGACTCCAAGCACTCCAACCAACCTCTTGTCATTTGAAACTGAATCCAGAAACCATGTGAATTGTAATTATTGCATGGGATTTTTTCGAACTTCCCACATCAAATTTATATATATATATGGCAAAAAAGCAAACTTCAAAGAAAGTAGTACCCTATGTTCAGCAACTGATACACAAAGAAGTAGTCAACCTACCTTCTTTGTCAAGTGAAGTTTCAATAAACGAACCATCTCTAAAGTATTTATCATTGTATTATGGTGTTGGATGTCATGAATTCAAAAGGCTTAAGCAAAGTAATTAAGTAGGCCACCATGTTTAGTAAGATGGTTCTTTTTTTTTTTTTTTGGGAAAATTTCTCGAAGATATTAATTACCATTAGTACACATCAATAACAAATTAGGTTGGGTTTGAGTGTTGAGAAGTGTTGAGGTATGTTGTGAATAGTAATGAAAAAGTAGGTGAAAAGTAATGATAGAATATTGAATAGTAGTAAAAAGTAGGTGAAAATTAATAATAAAGTAATGAATAGTAATGGAGTATGTTGAGAAGTGTTGAGAGTATCTCAACACCCAAACACATTTAAAACATAATGAATATACATGAACTCAGAAAAGAGGTGGCCTGCCCAAGCTCGGAAAGAAACCTACAATGAAGTAAGCAATGTAGCTCACAGCAAGTGTTAGTGTAATCTCGATCACCGTGTCATTAAAAATAACCCCAAGCCACAAAACGGAGATTATTCCAAAAGCAAGACCAATGCCTACACTGGACAAGGAAAGGGTCATATAACCAGAATAATTTTGTTAGGATTGCAACAAAAATAAGTAATACATACGCCCCAACTGAGACTTTGGTCAGAAATTTGATTATTGCGGTCCAGTTAAAGCTCTTTCCAAGGACCATTTGATAGAATAACTGATAAACCACAATCGCTGTCCTGGACAAGGAAACTAAGCATATTCAGTGGCCAAATATGCAAAGGATGCAATAAATCAAAGTGATTATAAATATGCAAAAAAACAATAATAATACCATCAAAAGTATCAACATCAATGATCCTTGTTAGGGGAAAATGGGCAATAATAAGCAGGCTAGAGGCCCATGTGCCCAATCATAGGCCTTGAACAGCCCATACAAGGATGGCCCAACAAACCGCACTAAGGCGAACTCGCGGGGTGTGGACAAGAAGACTTGCACCAGCAAGAACGTCTATGGATTCAATTGGCACAGGGCAAGTTGGAATCACCTACCCCTCCCTGGTGTAGTGCAGGGAGGGTTACCACATTAAATGGGGTGAAGTGCCCCCTCAAGGGACATGCCTATGTCAGAACCCGAACACCATAGGGTTCAGGAGAGGATGTCACAGTAAACGCAGCGATGTCCCCTTCAAAGCTTGGACAAACGTCAGATCACCTAAGGAAAGGAAAGGCAGCCACTATGCTCTAAACAATATATAGCAAGCAAGATTTAAGCCAAAAGGCAAGATCATCTGTCTAACTATTTCCTTTTCCTTTTTCTTTATACCTCCCCCATAGGTGGTGGCAAAGGAACTAACATTGGCATCGAAGGCTTCCCTTTGAATAGCCAGGGCTCAAGTCTGTTTGCAAGTGGTAAGCAGGGTAGTGGGCATACCGAAATTGACATCAACAATGCTTATAGTTATAAATATCACAACTCAATAACATGTAACAAAGTATCATGACACCCAAAATGTAACCACTTGACCATTTCAACCAAACATGCACAATGTGGGGCTCTCAACCCACACAATTCCCTCGACATTCCAAATCATTGGTTCCTTGCATTCTAAATCCTTGGCGTGGGGTAGTGCAATTAGCAAGAAGATCAACTACTTACCATGCATTGGTCATGCTAATGCAACTCTACCGAAAAATCATTCCATATGGCCTTGGCAACCTCACATCGAACAAGTTAATAATCCACATTTTTTCCACTATTTTGGCACATGCAGCACTAATCAATAACATTGATTTAACGTTTCCTTGGATTACATGGTCAAGACAAGGCTATAGCTCAAGGTACTAGTGAGATGACATGATTACAACACTTTCTTCAAGAGACTGGTTTTCCAGCACTTACTCCTCTCCAGTTGTTTTGTGATAATCAAGTTGCGATACATACTGCATCCAATATGGTGTTTCATTGAATATAGAGATTGATTGTTATTTCATTCTCGATGAGATGCTTAGTGGTGACATTTCTACACCTTTTGTGAAGTATGTAAAAGAACTTGCAAATGTATTACTAAGTCTTTATGTCATATTCGATTGAAACTTACTTGTTCCATGTTGGGTTTATATGACATATGCTCCAGCTTAAGGGGGAGGGTTAAAGGGCACAATACCCAATGAGGGTAAAAATGTAAAATGTACTCCATAGTGTATATATACTATAGCAGTGAGAGGGTAGGACATGATTTTGGTCTACCGTTCATTTTCTCTCAACCCTTATCTTGACATACGTAACCATTAACATAAAGACGAATGGGTCAACTTGATATTTTGACAAGGATACCCCTAATAGCCAACAAATGGCAAGTTCTTTTTCTCTATTGACTCAAATGTTGTACCTACAGGATAGGGATTGACAAAGAGGAAAAATTGAAGATTTCATACCCAATTAGAGGATAAATTTTGGGGTAATGAACACTGAGGGACAATGTCATCCCAAGTCCCCCCTCCCCCTTGCATTGCATACCACACCGATTCCACATCCACTCCACAAGCTCGGAACCAAGACTGGACCTTGCAAAAAATGCTCAAAGACTCCACCACCAAAGGTTGAGTCCATCATGCCACCCTCTACAACTTGTACAAGGACCAAGTTCTTTGACACTTTGTCTGCAACGCAAGTCCAGCGCAACTTCCGCTTTACCCCTCTCCATAGCCTTGGTTTTGGGCCCGCTTGACTTGGTTTTAGCAAAGCCCATCAATCTTCTGGACTGGCAAAGTCTACGGACTCTTAAACCATAGATTGAGAGTGAACTTGCTCCAAGCCCACCCCTAAGCCCACATGCACTTGTCTAATCAGCCCGTTCACTACCTATTCCAACTCCAAATGCTGAAATACCAGTTCCCTCTTACAAGCTGCCTTCAAGAACCTCCTTGCCACAATGCCACCCAGATTGACGTAAGGTTTGAGATGTTGAGGTGTAGGGAAATCATGGCGATGCCTCCTTAGTCCTCATCGTTATCAAAAAAGGGGCTTGCAAATCTAAGATATAGGTGAAAAAATGGTTTGATTCTTTGATAGGGAGCATTAATTTGGGACATCCCAAAAAAGAAAAGACAGACTCAATTTAGGATGGAGGGAACATACATAAACAAGAACAGGTAGATTTCAGAAGTTAAACATGTAATTTAAATGGCAATACCAGAAACAAAGAAAAAAGTAGTAGATCATCGAAATTTAATACCCATCATTCATCATGGATTCTCCTTCAATTATTGTAGTTAGTTTTTTACTGGCACCAAGATCTTTTAATAAAGCAACAACAGCTACAGGATCCGTGGCACTCAGAAGTCCCCCAAGCAACAGTGATGTTTTCCAACTCCAGTCGTATAGGAAAGTGAACTGCAGGATATCACAGGTGTGATTATGTGATACAAACAAGTAGTCTAAGCAGCAAGGTAAGGATACCTTCAAAGCAGAACCAAGACAGAAGGTCGAAATCAAAACACCTGGACCAGCAAGGAATATCATTTGTGCAAGACACCTCTGCGCAAAAAAAGAGTGGGAAACAGCTAGTTCAACTAAATTCTGAAAACATACTGATCACTTGCCTGAAGCCACAATTGCTCCAACAGAGTAAGTCATTAACATTCATACATATCAATGAGCTAAATAGGGTACTTAAAATTCTATGAAGATATCTCTTTCGTTAAGGTGAAAATATCATTTTGCAGGATGATGATATGAACAAGACACAATGAAGAAATTTGATTGACTATTCTTGCTACGATTCCATGAACATGAGGAAGCAATTGCCATTATCTCTCTTGAAGTTGCTTTTGTTGTGTGTACAGCAGTTTCTAATTAGCTTCTGACAGTTAATCGTTGTAGAAGCAAAAACTTGGTCATTACACAGTAATTAGAAATTAGCATCTGATAGTTAATCATTTGATCACTATATTTCTTCTACAGCTGCCAGAGATTTTAAGTGCTTGTGTTCTCTCATTTCATTGTCTTTTGCTGATGCAGAAATCATGTGATCAATTTGATGGTGTATTTTTTCACAATTAATGCATTTTATTAAAAGCAGAAGGGGCACAACCCAAGTACACATGGAGTACGAAAAGGAAACACCCAACTGATAAGAAGAATAAAAAGAGCAAAAGTCTTTGAAGCCTGGGTAGAAGCATCTATAAAATTATCTCCAAAGTCTTAGCTATTCAATTGAAGATACTATTAGCAAATACTATATCCAGCTCTCAAAATGCTTTCATCAAGGGGCAACAGATATTAGATTCAGTTCTGATAATCACTGAATGTCATGATAGTTGAATCAAACTAGGGATACTAGGGGTGCGCTCTGCAAATTGATGCTGGAAATGCCATATGACGATGTGAAGTTGGACTATTTGTTGTATTTATTAAGGAGAGATGGTTTGTTTCTACGCCTCCTGACAGGACCAAAGCTTCCACCTCCCCCACCAGACATTCCACACTGATTTGACCTAAAGAAATAACCCAGATTCAGCCACGGCTTCTCTCAACTATGCACAACACCAATGCCACATCAACTGCCATTAATTCCAAAACCTTAGCTTTGAGCTCAAAGAACCCATTATCAATAGCCAACCCCAACTTTTGGATTTGGTGTGTATTAAAGCTGATAATCAAAGAATAAATTGATTGGTAATCATTGAATCATCTGATACTGGGTTTATCTGGAATGAGCTGCAGAGATAAGCTTTCAGAAATGATGAGGGTCCATCTATGAGTGTCGAAGAATGTTATCCTTACAAATCTTACATGTTTGGGGTACCTTGTGTTTGTCTGATCATAGGTCTGGCCTTCTTCAGATTCTTGGCCTTGCTCTTTGATGATTAGGCTCATTTTACAGTTGTTTGCCATTGCCTCTGCATTTTAATTATTTTTTATTTATCAAGATAATGCCTATCCCCTGATTCTGTTTTCCCTTCTTCTTTTCTTTCTATGCAAAAAAACTTCTTGTTTTAATTCTCCACAATACCAGCAAACGAAAAACCATCATCTATTTTACTTTTTCTCCAACCTAAAATCCTGACTGTGATAAAAAACCTAAAGCTCCATTTTAGCATAAATCTAAATGTCCAAACCATATTCTAGCAATACCCATATGATTCACCAATACCTTTTTCTTTGAAGAATGCCACCTTTAAAGGCATCTTAGTCCTCCAAATGCTTCTCCAAGGACCATCTTTCAACGACTCACATTTCCCTAGTATGAGGCATAACCTGGAGTCACAGCAAGTAAAACTCCAGAAACACATGGCTAGTTACAAAGCCCACAAGAATACACATACTCGCAGTTTTTAAGTCATAATCTTGCTTCTGGGCCCAAGACCAGACCTGCCCAGGGAGTTACAGAGTGGCTTAAAGTGGCCCTCGCAAAGTAGACCTTTTATGCCACTTAAGCAGTAGCAGATACATGGTGGAAATCATGCAATTGATGCTTACATTAATTCAGCCAAGGGTCTGAATAAAAAGAAGGATTTCAGCAAGTTTCTACTATGTATTGAGCAAAACTTTAAAAGAACTTTCTAGTATCCCAAAGCTTTAGGACCTAGGCCTATTAGATGGTAAGTTTAGTACACCAAAGAGTATCTTTGCACACGGTATACAAGTAACAACATGATTTCCTAGTCCTTTTAATAATTAAGATATTCTCATCATAAAGTTAAAATTATACTATAAACAAATAATAAATATGAAGTTATTCGAGTTCATACAAGCTTATACATGTCGAAACCAGCTTTATACAGGTTGTTTCTTTTAATAATAGATCATGATTTTGTGTTCACGAATGGCTAATTTAATAAATGAATCAAGCTGAACTCGAGTTTGATTGAGCTGATCTCGAGCAGCTTGTCAAGTAGTATTGTTTATTTACAGCCCTATAATGGTATTACAATATTGTCACTAGCATAAAAATTTTATATGGAGCCAAACTGAGACTTTTGGATGGATAAACAATCGATATGTCCATGGGCCTATAGAATTAGCCGATTGACAAGCCCAAACCGACAACCCTCAAGTAATTGGATAACACCTAGACCCTCACACCCACTAGACCCCGATTGCAACATAACGACTACATTTCTCTCTCTCTAAACTCCTCTCCATGCACTGCACCTAGAGTACTTCTCCCTCATACCACTTTGAATGCCCTTCTCTTCCCTTTTATTTATATTCCATGCATAAGCCCCCCCTTTATCATGCACCCAAGCTTTGTCCCTCTGTCTATTTTCTATCTTATAACTCAGACCAACAAAACCAGCCCCATGTACAACTTCTTCACTTTCTGCTCCTCACACCGCCGCTGACAAACAAATCAAGCCACTTCCCCCACACCCAGTTCCTAGCCCTACTAGAAGGGGGTGTTACACAATATGTGGGGAGGAAGTGTTTGTAACAACACAGCCCAATAATTCTAGGGTCAGAATATTGAAAATTTTTATTGGGCCTAAATTATATATATATATATATATATATTGTTAAGTAGGGCCTAAATTATATTTAATGGGTAATATTGGATAAGCCCACAAGCGATAAATTATTGAGATTGATTAGGAGTTTTAATTAGGCCCAATAACCATGTTACTTAGGTTGCATTTGGATGTTGAGCTGAGCTGAACTCAATTCTTTATTAATAGTAGTGAGCTTATTTTACAAACTCAACTCATTAAATTATTAAAACAAACTCAACTCATATTTTACCGAAGTACGTGATAAACAATATTGAGTGAAAACGTGAGCTTTTCTCTCGAGGATGTTTAGCTTGCTGATAGTATCCTTGCGTTAGTTTGGGTGGTTAGCGACGGTCCTTACGGCGGTTGTTCTGGCTTTCTGTAATGGTCATGTATTCGTGTAAGGAGTTAGTTATAGGTTCTAAAAGTTTCACTTTGCTTAAGGAGGGGGGCAGGGTGGTTATCACGGAAAGAACGTGGAAGATGGTGGCTAGTATAGTCCTGGGACCTTCAGCTGTAACATGGCTCGCTAAGGCCATGGATGGGTGCTCTAAGGATGAAAAAATCGATTTTTACACCACAATAAGGGAAGGCAGCAGTAGCTTTATTGCTCAACGGTGTTCAAATGAGAGAGGACGTTATCTGGCAGTGGTGGAATATGGAGTTGGAGGGAGGAGGAAGTTTATCTTCGTCCCGGAGGAAGAGGGTTATGGTTGGAGTAAAATGGGGGAGATGTTGTGGGAGATTGCAGATGTAAAGAGACAGAATGTAAGTCTGATGAAGAAGTCTACCAAGGCGAATCCTCAGTCTTACAGGGAGGCACTGATGGTGGTGCAGCCGCAGGTGGCTCGGACTGAAGGTGAAGGTAGGCTCGTACATGATGATGAGGCTATGGGACAGGTCCCTAACAGAGAGCCATGTCGTGTACAGGGGCAGGTTGGCAGCAGACATGTAGGAGGCGTGACTGATGGGGAGACGCTTAAACTCCTTTGGGAAGCTAAGTCGCAGATAGGTGATCTGCAAAGGAAGATAGACCATCTAATAAGGAAAGAGTGGGGGCGGGCACATAATGGACCGGGAGTGGGCCTAGATGGGGGGGTTGGAGTGGCCTTCAAAGAAAGGCCTTCATATGGGCCGAGATCTGAAAATCACCTTCCCAATGGGCCGGGACCTTCTCTGGCCAATTCTGAAGCCTTACATCTTAAGGACCCGAGGCCTTCCCGTGGGCCGAAAGCCACAAAGGCTTGGAAGATCCGGACAGATCGACCCGACCCTACTACGTCGGAACCAAAGAACCCGATGGTGACCCAGGTCCCGGTTGAACAGATAACGACGGCGAAGCCTTTCCCGGTGGTACAGACAACGCCGGCGACTGCAGAGAAGCAGATTCTGCCGTCGCGGGTGGAGGAAACTATTGAGCTTAGGGCCCCGATGTCTTTTTTTCCGGATTTTCTCACACAGAATCAGCCGAAATTAAATGTGGTGATGGTATCACCCCAAGTTGAGGTCCCTGGTGTTTTTGGCGAACATTTGGAATCTTTTTCAGAGTTTGGAACGGAAAAGAGTCAAGACCCCGTGATGCTCAGTGAAGAAAGCAAGCTATCGGGACCATCCTTACCAGTTTTAAACACACAGAACCCATCGACCAAACAAGTAGAGGTAGGGGGGAGTGATAGCACTGATTTGTTGTTGGTTCCTGTCACTCCAGAGGAAAACCAACCTTCGGATGGGATGGAGATGGTGGAGACAGTGCTGGAATGGGAGGGTCTTAATCTGGCTGAGGCGTATGGGGAGAGGAATCCGTTTCCTCTAGACTGTTTGTTACCCAATGAAGGTGAGATGTCGGATTGGCTTTTTAAAAAGGTAAAGGATATTCAACATATAGTGGGTATGGAGTGTGTGGGTTATGAAGAACAATTTATGGCGCTCCTCACAGCTATTGAGGTGGGACATTCGCATTCTAAGAATAAGGGTGCTAAGAAAAGTAGGGAGCTTAAGAGACTGAATTGGTCTTTGAATGAGGGAAGTTCAAGCCGTGAAAGGGTCAAAGGGAAGGGTACTTGTTTTTCTTTATGAAGCCAAAAATCGTGTCTTGGAATGTTCGGGGGTTGAACGAGAGTAATAAGCGAGCTCGTATAAAAAACTTGCTGCGAGATTGGCGGGCGGATATTATTTGTTTACAGGAAACCAAATTGAAGTTGGTGACTAGAAATATAGTGAGAAGTGTATGGCATTGTCCTTATGTGGATTGGGTCTATCTGGCTTCGAATGGGGCTTCTGGGGGTATCATTGTGATGTGGGATAAAAGGGTAGTGGTAAAGATGGAGGAGTTCATAGGGGATTATACGGTGGCATGTTCTTTTAAGATGGTAGAGGATAATTTTTTGTGGGCTTTTGCAGGAATTTATGGTCCGAATGTAGACAGCAACCGGCATCTCCTTTGGGAAGAATTGACGGGTGTACACAGCTGGTGGGACCTTCCTATGTGCATAGGAGGGGATTTTAATGTTATAAGATTCCCCAGTGAAAGATATGGGGTCAGTCGACTACGACCAGCGATGACAGAGTTTTCCGACTGCATTTTTGACTTGAATATGGTGGACCTTCCACTCATGGGTGGTCTTTTTACTTGGTCTAATAGTCAAACATGGTCTCAGTTGGATAGATTTTTAATATCGCCGGAATGGGAATGTCATTATCCGGAGGTATGTCAGAGGCGATTACCGCGCCTATGCTCAGATCATTTTCCAATTTTACTGGATGGAGGAGGCATTCATAGCGGGCGTCGTTATTTCAAGTTTGAAAACATGTGGTTGAAAAGTGAAGGATTTGTGGACAGGGTAAGGAATTGGTGGTCTTCTTATCAGTTTAATGGTACTCCCTCTCATATTCTCGCAGGCAAATTGAAGGCTCTTAAGGAGGATCTAAAACTTTGGAACACCCAAAGTTTTGGTGATGTTGGGGAACAAAAGAAAAACAAGATGGAGGAATTACAGGTTCTAGAAAGGCTCAATGAAGATAGATCGCTTACCGCAGAGGAAATTTCTAGAAGGGCGGTGTTGACCGCCGAGCTCGAAGGGGTTTTATCTCTTGAAGAGATCTCTTGGAGGCAGAAGTCAAGAGCATTGTGGCTGAAGGAAGGGGATCGAAATACAAAATTCTTCCATACAATGGCAAACTCTAATAGGAGGAATAATACCATCGAGATGCTGAAAATTAATGGTAGTGAATGTACGGAGGTTCCTGTGATCCGAGAACATGTGCTGAATTTTTTGGAACAGCTATTTACAGAAAGAGAGGGATGGAGGCCAAAATTGGATGGACTTGAATTTGATTCGATTGAGCCACACACAGCTTCATGGTTAGAAAGAGCTTTTGAGGAAGAGGAGGTGTATAAAGTGATCAGACGAATGGGAAAAGATAAAGCACCAGGACCAGACGGTTTCTCGATGGGTTTCTTCCAATCTTGCTGGGAGGTGGTAAAAGAGGATATTATGAATGTATTTAAGGAACTTTTCTTGTGGGGGAAATTTAAGAAAAGCCTGAATGCGACTTTTATTGCCTTAATTCCAAAGAAGACCGAGGCTTCGGAAGTGAAGGACTTTAGGCCCGTTAGTCTCATTAATGGGATCTATAAAATCATCTCAAAGGTACTAGCAAACAGGTTGGGTGAAGCCATTGGTAAGATAATTTCCAAACCACAAAATGCCTTTGTTAGAGGTCGTCAAATTCTAGATTCGGTTTTAATAGCCAATGAATGCCTGGATAGTAGATTAAAGTCTGGTATTGCAGGGATCATTTGTAAGCTAGACATGGAAAAGGCATATGACCATGTAAATTGGGAATTCCTAATTTTTTTACTGAAGAGGTGCGGGTTTGGGGAAAAATGGTGTAGGTGGATTAGATGGTGCATCTCAATGGCAAGTTTTTCAGTGTTGATCAATGGTAGTCCAGAAGGTTTTTTTAACAGCTCGAGGGGGTTAAGACAGGGGGATCCACTATCCCCATTACTCTTTGTCATCATCATGGAGGCTCTGAGTAGGATGTTAACGGCGTTAGTTACCAATGGTCTGCTGGCTGGATTTTCAGTGGGTGATCTGAATAGGGGTCTAATCTCGATATCCCACTTACTTTTTGCAGATGACACTTTAGTCTTCTGTGAGGCTGAACAAGAACATCTTAGGACTTTGAAAGCACTTTTGTTATGCTTTGAAGCAGCGTCAGGTTTGAGAGTGAACTTTGATAAATCAGAGCTAGTTCCTGTTGGGAATGTCAGTAGCACTCGACAGTTGGCTAGTATTTTGGGATGTAAGGTCGCTCATCTCCCTATGACCTATCTTGGACTACCGTTGGGGGCCGTTTCACGATCTGTTGCTATCTGGGACCCAGTGATTGAGAAGATAGAACGAAGATTGGCTGGATGGAAGAGATTGTATTTGTCAAAAGGAGGCCGTGTGACCCTGATTAAGAGTACTCTGTCTAACTTACCTACATATTTCCTATCTTTATTCCCTATTCCAACTTCCGTGGCAGCTCGGATAGAAAGGTTGTACCGTGAATTCCTGTGGAGTGGGATGGGAGATGAATTCAAGTTTCACCTAATCAGTTGGGATAAGGTTTGTAGACCTATTTCCTCAGGTGGGTTGGGGTTAAAGAACATAAGAACTTTCAATCGTGCATTGCTTGGGAAATGGTTATGGAGGTACAATATGGAACCGGAAGCTTTATGGAAATTAGTTGTTGAGAGCAAACATGGCAGTTTATGGGGGGGGGGGGGGGGGGGGGGGGGTGGGATGGTGCACTAGAGAGGGGACGGGGCCTTGTGGGGTGGGGATTTGGAAGCATATAAGAAGAGGGTGGGGGGTTTTTGCCAACCATACGAAATTTTTGGTGGGGGAGGGCACACGTATAAAATTTTGGAGAGATATATGGTGCGGAGAGGAGGCTTTGAAGGATTCTTTTCCGTCGGTATACCGAGTGGCTTCTGACCCAAAAGCTTCGGTGGCAGATCTTCTGGTTCGTTCTGGGGACCAAGTCCATTGGAATATCATTTTCTGTAGAACAGCACAGGATTGGGAAGTAAACAGCTTCGCGGATTTTTTCAATCTAGTGTACTCTATGAAGATGAACGGAAGGCATGAAGATAAGCTGTGGTGGAAACCTGTGGGTAAGGGTACTTTCTCGGTTCGATCTTTTTATAAGGCCCTTACAACTATACCAAATTCTCTTTTCCCATGGAAAAGCTTGTGGAGGAATAAGGCGCCTCCCAAAGCTCTTTTCTTCACCTGGACAGCAGCGTTAGGAAAGATTTTGACTACCGATAACTTGCGTAAGCGTCGGATTATCATTACCGATTGGTGTTGTATATGTAAGAAATCTGGTGAGTCAGTGAACCATCTCCTGTTACATTGTGAGTCAGCTAGAGCTTTGTGGTATGAAGTCTTCAGTCGAGTAGAGATAAGCTGGGTAATGCCGGAGTCAGTGGTTGAGTTATTGGCCAGTTGGGTGATGCCGGGCGGAGATTCTCAAATCAAAGCGGTGTGGAAGTGGATCCCTATTTGCATTATGTGGTGTATTTGGCAAGAATGAGAGAACTTTCGAAGATAAGGAGCGCACATCAGAGGAGCTTCGTTGCTATTTTTTCAGTACTTTATTTCTGTGGACCTTAGCTATAGACTTTAATGGTCTAAATCTACATGATTTCCTTGCGACTTCTATAGCGACCTAAATAGGTCTTATCTCTTGTATACCATCTTGTGTACTTGGGCTATGCCTATTATTATTAATACTACCGTTTACTTATCAAACAAAAGTAGTGAGTTAAGATGGTGGAGTGAGTTCTGTAGAGCCCATCTAAGATGAGTTTAAATGTTTTTAGATGTTAAAATGAGTTTAGATATATTTATAGGAAGTTGTAAAATAAATGAGTTTCATCATTAAATTCGACTATTCATCTGACATACCAAAAATGAACTGCCGGCGTCAAATCCTTAAAGAGCAAAATTTTTTTTCCAAGCTACACTTGCAGCCATCAACCTAAAGTTAGGGCAAAATATACAAAACATGACTTTTCTCTTTCCACCATTCGGTTTGTAGGCATAATGATGCCATTGCAGAAAAGCTGCCATTGGTCAAGACTGATTACATCTATTTACGGTATTGACCACTAAACTTATTTACGATGCAGTCAAAGTTGGTGTTTGTATGGTAGAAGATGCTAAAAAGTGAACTGCACTCAGTGCAGTCAAGGAACCAAACAGGGCCTTACAAAAACCATAAACCTTCATAAGTGCAATGGCCAAAACCAGTGCCTAGCCTATCACATGGTCTCATCTAGGGGTGTAACTGGTCTAGTTTAGTCCAGTTTTGTAGAATTTTTGGAACCGAACCGGTTACACCGGTTTTGCATTTTCAAGAACCGATTCCGCACCGATTACCCTCCTAAACCAGTACTTCTGGTTTTACCGGTTCCAGTCCGGTTCAGCTTGGTTCTCTAGTTTTAATCAAGTCTCAATTTCATAAAATAACTGCTATCAAAAAAATATATGTTTTATAAAAAAAACTATTGTATAAAAAAATGAAGCAGGTAAATTTTGTCAATAAATAGCTAGGGGGTAGTTAAGCTGTTTTAAGGAGTTGGGGAGTAAGCTTTAGTTTTTGGAGTCCTTGAAATCTGTACGGCCATGAATGTTCAAACACTGTTTTATTATTCATGGGAATGCATCCTTTGGATTTTCCTTTTCTATGTATTATGTTCACTCCGATTAATTTTGGTTTTGATTTTACTACTTTGGGAGTTGAAGTGACTGAAAAAACCCCCAGTCAACCTACCAGTAAGAGAGACAATAAACTCTTAACCAGGGATATAAACAAACCTCATTTGCTAAGTATAGAAAGGGGAATTAATACTAACATATTATGATATTAAGTTAACTATACTATTATACATATTTTATGCTATAACTCTTATAATATATTAATATATACTAATACTATATATTATAGTGTTACTACTACATATAGTGATATTAATACTATATATAGTTATAGTGAATCAGTGATCAGTATAACTATATAATAGTATTAGTATTAATATTAGTATTAGTATAACTATCAGTGATACTAATACTAATAATGGTATTAGTATTAGTATCACTGATAGTTATACTAATACTAATGGTATTAGTATTACTATATCACAATAGTATCATATAGACTTATAGTGATATAGTAATACATCACTATCATATAGTGATATGGTACTAGTATAACTACTAAATTACTAAAACTATAATGATTTATATTTTTTTATTAGTAAAATTGGGGAATTACTATAATGATTTATATAGTTCTTTATATATAGACTTAGTGGATTACTAATACTATTAATATTAGCATTAGGGCATAGAATGTAATTAATATACTAATATACATTATTATACTAATGTATAATAATTAATTAAAGCAAAAGGTAATTAATATATTAATGTATATTAATATTAGTATTACTAACGTATTATGTATTTATCAAAAGGAATATGTTGAGAATTTATTAGGCGATAAAATGTAATTAATATATATTTTATATTAATAACATAGGATCAAACAAAGTACAAATGTTCATATTTAAGATTAAAATTTTATGCTATAAATTATAATATAAAATTATTTCATATATGATATATAATTATATATATAATATTTTCTATAATATTAAAAATTTAATTTATATATATTTTTAAACCGGTCCAGTCCAATCCCGGAAAGCACATAACCGAAACCGGACTGGATCTGGCCGATTTTTACAATATAGAAACCGGGCCTGGACCAAATCGGTCCAAAACCGGACCAACGAGTCCAGGCCGGTTTTCCAATTTAAACTTTTACCCCTAGTCTCATCCTCTCTCTATAAGCTCTAATCTCTCTCTCTCTATATCTATTTCTCTTTCTCTATCTCTCTCTGACTTTTTTCTCTCACTTTCTTCCCTCTCGGCACCGAAACTGTATGGGTTTCAACTAATTCCTCTGAAAATGAAAAAGAACCAGTAGCCTTCATCAATGCATAGATTCATTTTTAACTAAATTACATTATGGCCCTTACCTCCTTTTACAAGTAAATTATCATGTAGCTTTTTGTAAGTTTAAGAAACATGGAACGGTCAATTACCATACTGCCCCTTAGTCGATATCTCTTAGTTGTAGCCATTTTGGGTCACTTTACACGTATTTATTAATAAAACATAATAATTATTAAATTATTTCCATTCTATCTATTTAAGTAAATAGAGTATTATAACAAGTATTTCTAGAAATTTAGTAATGCATGGTACCTTGTATAGGTAACCAGCTATGAAGTGAAATTTCAGAAGCAACACTACAAAGTAAGTAGCTTGATCATAAATTAGGATTAGTATAGTTAGCTAGTTATATATATTATTATTTAAGCCAGTTCTTTGAAAGCCAGTGTTTATATACCACGCATGTCATAACATTTGCAAGCACGTCATTCATCATGTTTTCTTCTGTATATTATAGTTATGTATGCATTATACATCTCAAATTGCATAAGACATGTAAGCTTTCATAAAATCAAGTGTAAGATAATAACAGTTTGATAAAATGGTCATTCAGATGCATGGTACCAATGTGATTTATGTGTGGATGTGCAAGCCACGGAGCTAAGTGTTGTCCACCATGATATGCTAGAATACTATTAGTGACTCCCCTTACGGCCGAGGGATGTGGGGCCAGTATACAACCTCGCACACAGGGTTAAATGTGTGGGCCAATATGATAAATAAGATAAGTCAGATAAGCCAAGATAAGTCATGCATGTCATAAGCAACTTATGAATGATCATGATTATAAGTTTTCAACATGAAATATTTTATGAAAATTTTAAGTATGTTTATGTTATGATTGGTTTCTTAATAAGCCATCAACTCATTTTAGTTTGTTTTTATATTTTTAAACCACCCCAAATCAGAATATTTATGAAGGTCTAACTGCATGACGAGACTTAGTCCAGGGAGGCGTGAAGTGGCCTAGATCGTGTTAAAGATTTTAAGTTATGATTTTTATAGTAGAAAATTCGAGAAATTTTTTATAAATGCTTCCGCAAACTCTGATTTATGATTTGTGTATTTTTTTAAGATTTATAAATTTATAAAAAGAAAAAGTTCTAAAATTATTTATAAATTTTTTTTTTTTTTGATAAGTAATAAAGTAGAAAGGATGGAAAAATTATTTATAAATTTTTTATGATTTATGATTTTTAAAAGTGAATTTATTATTAACTATGGGAAGCGAAGTGTTACAGTGTTTGCACGTGGGTGGAATAGTGAAAAAAGGGAGTATGCAAGTCTACCAATCAAATGTGTTAAAGAACAATTCCACTAACAAAAACTCAAATCATTAGTCCTGAGAGTTAGAAAACTGAAACCTTTATCTGGTGCACTTCCATGGAAAATGAGCTCTCAAAAAGAAGTGCAGGAAGAAAAACAGCCAACAGAAGGTCAGGATCAATATTTGCCCCTGCATATTAAAAACATCTATCCTTTTTAGTAGCTAATATATGAAAAAAATAAAAGAAAAACTCCTAGAGTCAAAAACTGACCGTAGAAGGCCAAGCCTATCTTAGGTGTTGTAGTAAAGTATATAATTAACTTACAAAGTCGAATGCCATCGCCAATCTTCCCTAATCGATGGTGAGTACCATATTCTGTAAGTCAATCAACCTCAAGTTACCATTAATTTCAAACAAAATATAAATCCAAACACATCTAAGGAATCAACCAAATGAGCAGAGTTTAAAGATGAAACCTTAAGGCAAAAAGATCAAAATAAGCATAAAGCTGCCAGGTGTTTGAAATATTCAGGTACCAAAATGGTTTTTCGCACTCAACCTATCACAATATTTACTTCAAGACCCACCAAACTATCTACCAGCATAGTATAGAAGAAAATGTGAAGCAAAGTGATCAAAGCATCTATGTTGGGCACAAAAAGAAGATTTATTAGCTCGGAAAATAGCAGGAGATTTATAACACTATTGGATAACTGTATGCTTGTTTTTGGATGTTTTTGGAGGCATCCTTGTTTCTTCTTTTTCCTATTTCATAGCTGCAATGAATTTCTTCAGTAATTTAATTTTCAGTTGTGCCTTCAGCACTGTTTTGAGAAGTAGGCCAGTCCTAATTCTAATTAAACTTATTCTTGCTTACAAAAAAATGCAATAACAGTCAAATTTCATCTTATATTCAATGCCAATGTTTACTGGAAATTATTCTTTAATTATTTGGTAACCCTCTCCACAAGCTTTATTTATACTTCACCAAAGTCAAAAGTACCCCTCAAGTTAACTATCCAAAAAAAAAAAAGGACCCCTCAATTTCATGGTCCAAAACAAAATATAAAAATTTTCACAGTATGAAATTTCTAGCAATTCTATACCATAAATGGTGCTTACAAATTCCATATCAGCAATAATACTTGAAAACACCTACTCATAAGTAAATTCCACATACAAGATGAATTACATATCCAAATACCCACGATTAAATAGCTCATATTTCTCCTAGTGGCATCAGCATTCGAAACAAAATGAATTATTATGCAATCATGTTCATCATCATGATCACCAGAGTAGAGAGTACATTGTAACCCAACTACTTCATCACTTGAAGGAAGGATACTACCTACAATAAATCTATTGTTACAGACAGGGCAAAGTTAATAGCATAGCATTACTGTTAAATTGAGCAAATTTGCTATACACACGGTGTCTTTTTTCAGTTTTACTAGGTGGTCTCTACTTCTTTCACAGTTCTTCACAGATGTACCAAAACTATCAACCAAATTAAGAAAGGAGCACCGTTTTCATCAACTCATGGAATAATGGGCAAAGTGATGCCCATGATTTGATGTGGATGTAAGTAGAATATAGTATTTTGAATTCCAACAGGACTCTTTATATTTCTACAACCAATGGTTGTGGGATTTTTAAGATTTTGGAAGTGGAATATTATTATGATCATGACTTCTCTTACTTAGACGCAAATCTGTTTTTCTTTTTCAGGATAAGTACTTATAGATATTAATTTAAAAAAGTACAAACATAAAATACGTATACAAGATGATCATAGAAGCAAACATTTTCTCAATGACTAACAAAAATTTAATCTCCTTGCAAATTTTTCACTATTTTAAAGAAGTACATTTACTTCCCTTTTCCCATGAACCCATGTTCCCAATTTTAGTATGAGAAGGTGGTGAATAGCATTCTACATTACTTGGAAGACAAGACTTATAGTCTTCTATAATGATTTCTGTTGGGTAGGTCCCGCCAAGTGAGGGAAACCCATGTGAGCCACTTAGTGGCAATAAAGGTAGGGTTTTGTGTTTTATAAGTGATGTGCCGTGTGTGTTAGAGAGTGAAAATAAAAGGAGAAAAGAAAGAGAAGGAGTTGCGGTGCCATATGTACAATGAGTGAGAATTTGTCTTTTTCTCACACTTCATCAAAGTTTTGAGGGATTATCTGTCATCCAATTTTGATGAGATTTCAGTATCATATACCTGATAGGGAGAGCTTCATTTTAATTGGGGTTGAGCGTTGAAATTCCTCTCCGATTGTTTACTACAGGTATACAAATACCCATATGGTGAGATCTTTTTTGTTGCCCTGGTTGATATGCATTTTTTATGGTGATGATTATGTGTTAAAGCAAGAAAACATGTATTCTTGATGTACTGTTAGCCTCTAGAGATTGCTCTAGAGAAGACAATCTATAAACCTATTATTCTTGATGGTGGAAGTTTTAATCTAGACTAGGTCCCGTGGTTTTTCCCTTCACATTTGAGGATTTTCCACGTAAAAATCTTGGGTCTCTTGCTTTACTTATCAACAAAAAAAAACTTGGGTCTCTTGCTTGTGGGTTGCTTGATTCTCTTTATTCTGTTCGTGAGTTTATTTTTACTAGACGGTCAATTTAATTTGCACCAAGAATGGTAGAAAATATTCCTGTGTTCTTCTTCGATGTTTATTTATTAAAAAAAGAAAAATTATCTTCGAAGTTTTAATAACTGATAGGCTGTTTACAAAGTATAATTCAATTACGTATTATTTACACAAAGCTTTTCAGTTTCTCTTTTAAGCAAACAACCAAAGAGTCTAGAGAGCATAAAGAAATTTAAAAGTACTTAGTTATGTCATTTGGAGACAACACCCAAAGGAGGTTCATGGCCAAGGGTAAATTGTGTAATCTTGTTCAATCCCTAAATTTGGTGACATCCGGTTATGCAAATGGTACATAATATATACACCTAAACATTAGAAGAAAAAACAGGAGAAATCCCGATATCGAAGATCCTGATCGCAAATACAAGGGACTACCTCAGGAAGGCCCAGCCATATATGGGCTCATACTCTAAAAGAATTAGTCTATTACAATTGGAGTTCCTTGAAATTGTTACGGTGAACAAAAAAAACACAGGAATAGAGCCCATGATAAGACAGAGCTAAATCCGATGGTAAAAAAAATAAAATAAAATAACACTTTGAGAGAGAGAGAGAGAGTAACAAATTCGAAATGGAAATAAAGCAAATACCAATGGATCCGAGGCCAATGCCGAGGATGAGCAAGGCCAATGTATAAGGGACTCTGGTCCCACGCAGGAGGTGCCTACAAGCGATTCCGAGCACCAAACACAGCCCAAAGAAAGAGACAGCGTCCGTCGGGCTCGAATGAGAAGATGAAGATGAAGCATCCTGTTCCATGATTCTGTACGGAAGCAGCACTTCGGTTAAGCCAGCCATTCAATTCCACGCTTAACGACAACAGCTCAGACAGACGTTTTAGACCACAGCATCAGCAGCTAGTCTTCCATCAAATTTATAAACGAGAGATGTGGCACCAAAAACAGAGAGAGAGGGAGGGAGGGCTGCCGACTGTGAGCGATAGAGAGATGCTCTGACATTTCGTTTCTCCTCAACTTTCGAGCAGAAGTCGATCACGTCCTAGTTATGGCATCATTACCCGCTTATCATATCCAAAAGATCTCCCACTTTTTAGGGCATATACGTTAACTTCGTCAAAATCCTTTTCAAATTTTAATAAAAAGTACAAATTTTTTATAATTTTAAAATCTTTCTATTCATAATCTCACATTAAATTAATTATTAGATTCATCAAAATAATAATATAATATTATATTTTTAATAATATTTTTTTTTCATATTTTGCAATTAAACCTACTATATGTACATTAATAATTTAATTTGATATTTAAATTATTGATTTCTAATTTTTTTTTCTCAACCTAATTACCAACAAATACATTTTACCAATACTTCTTCTACCTAACAATCAAATATATAATAATTTAAGGAACAATAAACACATATACAATTTGTTCATCCAAGATAAAATATTATGTTTGAAACTAACTACAAACCACCCTTTTTCTCTATCTAAACTTTACATCTACAATTCTATCATTGGTCAAACATATTCATTCCACTATACACAATACCCAACATTCATATCCATAATTTTTCAAACCAACTTGTAGATGTAGCTAACCGTCCTTCCTTTGCCAAGTTTTTTAGATGTAGCTAATAGTCTTGGATTAAACCCTATAAATATATTCATTCTTAAACTACTTCCCACTCATCAAAAATCAATATTTCTTCTTCCAATTCTTCACATTTTTTTCTCTTAGTTCCCTATGGATCCCTATAGCAATACTCGTTATATTTTAAATAAAGATTATTTCGATCATGAGAATCTTATGATAGAAGCAATGGTCCTACATAGACAACGACATGCAACTCTTGGAGCATCTTCTTTACGTCATCCTAATTCTCAACCTCATATGTTCATCCAACGCAATCCATTGGAAGGTCATGAACGCCTTTGGAATGATTACTTTGCTCAACCGCCAATATATTCGCCAAATGTTTTTAGGAGGCAATTTTGAATGAATCGTGATCTTTTTTTACATATACATTCTGCAGTTGAGACTCATGATGATTATTTTGTCCAAAAGAGAGACGCCAGTGGTAGGTTTGGATTGTCTTCCCTTCAAAAGATGACTGCGGCAATTAGGATGCTCGCATATGGGGTAACAGCAGATCTTATGGATAAGTATGTAAGAATTGGAGAAAGTACTGCATAGTTGAGTATGAAGAAATTTGTAAAGGCGATTGTGTCAATTTTTGGGGGTGAGTACTTGAGGTCTTCAACCAGCAATGATATAGCAAGGTTACTAGAAGTTGGACAAAGGCGTGGATTTCCAGGAATGTTGGGTAGCATTGATTGCATGCACTGGAAATGGAAGAATTATCCTAGTGCTTGGAAAGGAATGTACTTTGTTCACGTAAATGAACCAACTATTATTTTGGAAGCTGTTGCCTCTTATGATCTTTGGATATTGCATGTTTTTTTTTTTTTTGGTTTACTTGTATCTCATAACGACATCAACATACTTGATCGATCTTCTGTTTTTGCTGCGTTGGCTGAAGGTCGTGCTCCTCCATGCAACTATACTATCAATGGTCACGAGTAGACAATGGGATATTATCTTACTGATGGTATATATCCTTCGTGGGCAACATTAGTAAAAACAATTCCTGCTCCACATGGGAAAAAGAAAAAACATTTTACTGCTTGCCAGGAGTCTGCAAGGAAAGATGTGGAACGTACGTTCGGAGTACTCCAATCTAGATTTGAAATTGTGCGTGGACCTGCAAGGTATTTCCAACCCGAAGTTCTAAAAGATATTATGTACGCATGCATTATCTTGCACAATATGATTGTTAAAGATGAACGTCATCTATATCTCGGGTCTGACCAATTCAATTATGAAGCCAATGATGATACTCCATCCGAGCCAATTTCACGCGATAATATACCTGAATTCATGGAGTTCATTATCCAACATCATCGTATTAGAGATAGAGGCACTCATTCTCAACTCCAAGCCGACCTTATCGAGCACTTATGGAATATGCATGACCAAGCATAATATGGATTTCTTGAATAGCCAACATCCTTATGGTGTATTGTAGTGGTCATTAAAATTCAGCTTCTTTTTATGACTTCCTTTTTATTATTTTAATGTTGAGAACCTATCACTAGTTTGTTTAAGTGAAGGCAGTATCACTTGTGCCTTTTATTAACTTATATGGATATATATATATATATATTTATATTAAAGGCAGTATATATTGTGCCTTTATATACTGCCTTTTATTAACTTTTTTTGGATATATATATTTATATTGAAGGCAGTATATATTGTGCATTTTATTAACTTATATGGATATATTTATATTTATTTATATTGAAGGCAGTATCAGAAATAATTATATGGTAATTAAATCTCGTATACAGCTGCAACATCTTCTTAAAAGTTACACAAATTCAACTTCTTAAAAGCTACACATCTCGTATAAATCCAGCTTCTTAAAAGCTGGATTTATCTCTACACATCTCTACAAATTCAGCTTCTTAAAAGTTACACAAATCTCGTATAAATCTCGTATGGATCTAATAAAAGCTACACAAACTATACTATTAAGTTAAACTATACAGCTGCAACATCTGAAGCTAATAAAACCTACACAAATTCAGCTTCTTAAGTTAAAAAATACATCCTCAAAACAGAAAAAAAAAAAGCCACATAACAGCGTACAAAATCAGCCTAACTAAATGACACCATAAACAACTACCATTATCATTTTAATGTCCACAAACAGATCCAAGAGACAAGTTTAGAAATACAACTTCCATTCACCAAATACTTTCAACAAATACAAGTTGCATCACATACAATTCAGATCCACAAACACTTCCAAAAGGATGGGTACTTCACAAATTTCCTATCCACAAACAGTGCCAAAAACTAAACTAACATTCAGATTTTTTAACCACAAATTGTTCCAAAGATTTTCATTAAAAAAATAGAATAAAATCCATTCATAGTGGCTGCCTAGCCACATGCTTCCTCAGGAAGTCTTGTGGCTAAGCAGCCACTAGAAGCTGGAAATGCATAGGTCATTCGGATATACCATCTGAATCACTCATTGACTCTTCCCAAATTTTTTTCTGAACTTTATGGAAATAGGCTTGTTGCATGGCATTCATACCAGAAAGATCCTTGCTCATCATCTCAGCCTCAAACTTTCTTTTATCAAGCTCCAGTTGTGTACCTCTATCGCGATCAGCCTTCGTCTGCCATTCTCTTCTCTTTGCCATGAACAGTCATCTATCCTCGGTCATTGCTTCTAATGCCATGTTGAACTCAACATCAGATGATTCTTGTGCCTTCCACTTCTTCAAGCTTTCCTTTTCAGCCTCTTGGTGCCTCGAAAGATTCCAAGAATGCTCTAATGTGAAGTTCCCTTATTTCATCTCTTTATACAATATCTTTGCTCTTTCAATCTGAAAAAAAGTTTAAGAAATATTGTCAAAAAATAAATCTTACATAAATAGACTACATTATTAAAGGAAAATAGTACATACCTTATCTTGCTCGGTCGCACCACTCGGGTGCAATGACTCAACTTGTGCTAGATATGCACAAAACTTATTTGTGCATTTTTGGATCATGGACCAACGATTGATCAATGACCCAATCGAACGGTTCACATTATGTGGTTTCTTATATTCGTGATAAGAATCAGAAATCCTCTCCCACATTTGAGTGGATTTCTGATCAGTTTCCCGAATGTCATCAATACTAATGTTAAGCCAACCAGAGATAAGTACATTATCCTCCTTAACAGTGAAAGAAGCTCCTCTTTGAACTTTTTTGTTGGAGGCCTCTTTTCACCGTGAAGGGGAGTTGGGCTGACCAAAGAATTAGAATGTTGTGTGAATGTTGGAGTGATAATAGGACCTTCTCCTCCACTTTGTAAGAGAGTGGTGAAGAATGGGTCCTCCTCCAAAAGATTGTCCATCCTTTAAAAATTGTAATTATTAAGTTGTCAGACACATACAAATTCATCACAATAAACAAGACAATACAATTCAAAAATGATTGCAATTGAAAAAAATAATAGCTAAACAAGACAGAACAGTTTACAAAAAAACTGTATAACAAAAATAGAAAAATAGTATAAATAAATGACTGCAAAACAGATCCAAAAAAAAAAGAACAAAAACAGAAAAACAGCAGCACATACAACGTATTTTGCATTAAACAAGGTCCAGAAGACGGTTTAAAGCAAAACAGTATAAAAAAAATAGAAAAACAGTAGATCCACAAGCTCTATTGAAGGCCTATCAAATTCAGCTAATATATGGAAACCAAGTTTTCCATAAATAGAAAAACAGTATAAAAATTAAAAAACAGTTTATTAGAATATGAGACTGTAATTTATTAGTGAGATTAGATTAGATGTCTCTAAAGACATATTAGATTAAATTGGATGGATGATCAACTAGTAAACTATACATTAGTGATGCCTTTAAACACAAAATGAGCTAGAAATAAACTGGTAGGCATAGGCTAGAATTCAGCCTTAAGTATGGGAGCATATAGAATTTAAACTGGTAGGCACAGGCTGAACACAATGCCCTTGCCATTTTTCCTAAGCCAATGTTTTGTTCTCTCATGCATGCCTCTATTGCCAGGACTTTTAGACCATTTTGTACTTCAAATTGGCCATTTTTTACAGTCTTATATTCATATTAAAAAATAGTTCAAATAACAGAAAAACATAAACATTTTAATCGACCTGCACTGAGATAACATATTGGATGTTTTATACTAATCATGCATCATGGCAGACCATGAGATGAGTTCAATGGTGGATACTATGATGTTACTCAGGTGGGTAAAGAGTAATGATCAAAACCACATGCTGCAACTGAACTCAGCCCATACAAATACCACAAGTGGGCAGAGTGTTACCCAATCAATTACTTCCCAAACAAACATTAGCTCCAACCTCACCAAGTTTTAAAAATAGATGCTGCATGTCATTGTTCAGAAGCAAAACTCCAAACACAAACACAAACAAGAACACAAGCATGTCATTCTTTACATTATCAAATAATAGTGTCCAATTCAAATCAGTGAGGTAACTTTGATTTGCATGTTGGATGTAGTTTCCAATAGTTAACAAACCAAAGATGATAGTCAAATCTATCCACTCACACACAAGAACAACAGACTCAAAAATATTCATCATTTGGAAAAATAAAAATATTAGGACATACTAGATATATCGTATCTTATAAGAAAACTTATAAGAAAGTATCACTTGCTCATCATCCCGAAGCAAATATTTAGACAAACACATAACCAAATAGAAGAATTGCTAGGGAAGAGTTCCATATAACCGAGTGCATACAAAACCAATTCACACACAGCCACATAAATCTTCCTATAGGCAACAATACATTACGGATCCAACAACTACAATACCAGAATGAGTGTGGTTGCTTGAGCTGAAAGGACTGAGTGCACCTTAGAAAATCTACAAGAAATTCACAAAATAAATTCAACCAACATCAGTCCTATGCTCAATGGTAACCATAAATTTTTCCCAGCCAAACATCCGAAAGCAAAAGCCCCAATCGGGCTAAATGGAAATCAAAAACCGAAATAAGATTAGGGTTGCAGGAGAAAAGCAATCCAACGAACCTGAAATCTTTGCCTTCCGCACGAATCTAATCTGCTTGAAACCTGTAGAAGAAACCCCTGAATGATTCTGCTCCAAGAATCCAAGGAAGAATAAAAAATAGCTTGAAAACGAGAGAAAGAGAGAAAGGGGGAGAGAAAACATACCGGTTGCCTTTGGAGAAGAAGCTCGTGTAGAGCCGAGTGTTCTGCTACGAAGAATCGAACAGAGTGTTCCGCTAGGAAGAATCGAAGTGTAGAGCCGAAGGGATTGGGAGAAATGAAAAAGAGAGAAATGGGGAGAGAAAACTCGGGGAGGAAAAATCGAGAGAGGGAAAAGAAAATTGACCGGTAGATGAAATAAAATGGAGTAAAATATTTCAAAGATGAGTGTACAGGAGCACTTCAAATATGAAAGAAAGGTTAGAAATACTGCAGGTCAAAGTTACCCATTTATTGGTTTGACTAATCCAATGCAGCCCTTTTTTCACCTATTCATCTATTTATGCATTTGGCTTGGCTTTTGATGAAGCCAATGCCAATGCTCTTAACTATTAAAAGAAAAACCCAACTGCATCTATATCTAAAGTTTTAAACTTTCATCTACAGTAAATGTATAGTAAAAAGTAAAATTGGTATTTATTATATGCTAAGAATGTATCTTTTATTATTTTTCTTTAACTTTTTCTCATATTTTCAGATCTTATTTCTCTCTCTCTCTCTCTCTCTCATACGGCACTTGGCAGCAACCTACACTTTTGATCCCCACCAATTCGTTCAGAAAATAGATTATGGGTGGCTATGGGTGGAGCACTAGTAGAGTTCTTCCAGCGAGGAAGCTTGTGATTGTTGGCCCGTAGAGTTGGGTATTGTGGTTGGTGAGGCTTGCATCATGGAATAAGGTGGTCAGGGGGAGGGTGAGGGGGCAACGGAGGGAAGCTCGGTGGTGTATAGACAATGAAGAACTTGGGATGACTTATGGTGCAACGTAGAGGTCCTGTTGTGGATGGTGTAAATCATGGTGTGGATGAGGAGTGGTTGTCGGAGATGCATATTTGTTGCTTTGTTTTGGGTTGTCTAAAACAGAGGTTTGTGCAAAAGTTGGGTTGTGTGCTTGGGTTGTTTTTATGGTGGTTCTGGTGTAGCACCTTGCCGGGTGGCTTCCATAGTTTGCTCTTCTGTGGGGCGTGGAAGAGGTATGATGCCTTGCTGGGTAGTGCATGGCTTCGTCGTTAGGTTGGCGAATGTGGGAAGAGCAAGAAAGAGGGAGAAAACCATGATTAACTGAAAAGATGTTGGGGGTGATAACAGGGAGGAGAGAAAAATGGATGGGGGAGGAAACTGTCGTGGTGGGAATGAAGGAAAGAGAAGAAGATTTTATGTGAATTATTTATTACTATATAATTATTTATTATTATATTAATAATTAAATTGTTAATTATTTATTACTATATAATAAATAAATAGATAATTTAATGTAGATGTTTGATGTGAATAGTGAAAGTCAAATTCATCTTATATTATTTTATTGTTATATAATAAAAAAATAGTTATTCCAATATAGAGACTTGTGTAAATAGAATAGCCAAAATCTAAATTCATCTTATATTTATCAAAATCGTCATTTACATATGCATAATCTAAAAACAATGCTCTTAATAATAAGGCTTTAACAATTATTTATTGGTTTCCATGTGCTTGCATCTTTTTTTTTTCTTTTTTCTTTTTTCTTTTTATAGAAAGTTTGAAATTCATTGCAAATAGATGCTAAAGACCTCAATTCTAAGTAAAAGATAACTGATCAACATAAATAATATGTTCAATAAAAGTAGGAACATAGTGCCACCACATATGCATTTGTGAATTAGCCCATGCATATCTAGCCAGACGATGAGTAGCGGCATTAGAAAGTCGACCACCACATTGTATTTTGCAATTCCTAAAGTCCTGCATTAATCGTTTCATTTCAGCAATAACAATTCTCTTAACTGTAAAAGAATCTACTTCATGATTAACTTCCTCAACCAAATACTTGCAATCACTTTCAATCATTGGATTTTGGATGCCAATGTTTAGACAATATTGTAGTCCCCCCAAAACAGCAATAGCTTCCATAATTTCTTGTTCAAGAAATTCCTCATCCCCTCTACTTAGTGCTATGACAATAGAACTATAAGAATCTCTAAAAATTGCACCAATATCAATTTTATTATGGTCAAGGAATAAGGCTCCACCATAATTGAATTTAAACCAATCAATTGGTGGAGAAGACCACCTATAATCCACCGAACCCGGCCAACCATAGCTCCGATCCACCCCTCATGTAGCCTCCCTCTCTCTCACACGGGTTGCACCTCACTGCTTAGATACACTGCCCTTCAGCCACCACCTGCCACCACGATACTCCCTCTGCCACCTCCATGCTCAGTCGAGTTTCCCCATCTCCTCCCTCCATTTCCATGCCTTGAGACCCATGGGTCCCTCTTGAAACCCACGGCTTCGCCGTGCTCCGTCACCCCAACCACCGTGAGACCACTCCTAGCCTCCCTTGGCCTCCCCTAGCCTAGCCCTAAACCCAAACCACCACTTTACATGGTGGACAGCCACCATATAAGGTGGATAGCCACCACACATGGTTTAGCCGCCACGTACGACCGTTCCTATGCCATCGACTGTGATGGATAGTAAGCATGCACAGGTTAATCCTGATGATGGTGTAACCCTCTTTCCGTTGTTATTTATGTTAGATGTTAGCTGATGGGATTGTAGAGTTCGCTGTATAGTGAAGTGTTGAACATAGTTGTGCAGTGTATTGTGAAGTGTTTTGGACTGTCTTGTGAAGTGTGGGTATGAAGTGTGTGCTGTAGTAGTAATGTGGCATAGTGTTATGAAGGGAGTGTGTGTGGCATGTACTCCATGTTGTGTAGTGATGCACCATGCGGTATGCATCATAGTAGTGTGTGGCGTAGTTGAATGGAAGGAAGTTCACGTGGAGTGTACTCCATGTAGTGAAGTCGTAATGTACCAAATGGCATGTCATGAAGGTTTGGATAGTGTAGTTGAGGAGCGTAGAGTGTGTTGTATAGAGTCGGAAACTGTGGAACAGTGTTCTAAAGTAGTTGTGATGTGACCTTGTCATAGTGACGGGTGTCACAATGTAGCTTGGGATTAACCTCGAGGTACGTGACACGATGGAAGTGTGAATAGAGCCTTGTCATATTAAGTGTTGGGATGAATTTGTAAAGGGCCACGAAGTAGGAAAATCCTGCTGACCGAGTTTGAATAGAAATTGATATCGGAGTATAAAGCTTATTTATACAAGTAGACGTTCAACGGATTATAAGTTGATCTTAGGTGATAAGGGGGTGAGGTACATGTGCATTTAGTGAGACACATGTACTGGACGGATTTACCATATATAATGGGTAATCTATCCTAAGCATGGTTACATGATATTTAAGACTCACAATTGGCTTAAAGTAGTGTGACATGTATGGATGGGAATGAGGATTTAGTATGGGCTAGGATGCGTGAAAGAAGTGACGGGTGTACCGTCTATGATTGGGACTCAGACTAAGTCTGAGTCATGCATCAGAATGTGGTTAATAAGAGAGTAAGATGAAGGTCTTAGTGTCTTAACCCTAAGGTGAACTATAGAGACTCACTTTAGTGAATGAGCACTCAAAGTAGAATGCTAAATTTGGAAAAGATGACCCAAGTGGGTCCCAAAAAGAGAAAACGTGATAAGAAAGACATAGAAGACAGAGGTAGTGACTGTAATTTAATTTCAAAGATTTTAGCATGGGATAGAAGGAGAGTATTCCAAGTCAAGTGTAGTTCTATTTCTAGTTTAGTTATTTATGTACTAGATAAAGAATGACATTAAGGTTATGTGTATGCATGTAAGTTGCCATCTGACACACACATAAATGGACTGCATGAAATGAGTATGTCATGTAGTACAAGTAAGTATTATGTTCATACTTTTCTAGAATTTTTTAGAAGATATGAAAATGAAAATTAAATGCTTTTCCCTTTACAATGCTTTACAAAATGACACGGACAAAGTTTTAAGAAAGAATGCTAAATATAAGTCTTCAAGTATATGTATGTAATGACCCTTTTTGGCAGCCCCTTTTTATGCACCCAAAGTATGCAAGTGTATGCATGTGAATGAATGTTATATGTAGTAAGTATTGGATGTATTTCATAAAATGAAATGCGAGACTTATGCCTCATGCTTTAAGTGATATTTTAAATGACGCAAAAAAAGTGTTTTAAAATGCCCATATGAACTAATGTTTTAAAATATCCACATGAGAGATGATGTTGTAAATGATGCCTTGAAAGATGATGTTTAAGCCCATGCTTTTAAATGACATTTATGAATGAATGGACTGATGAATGAGAGAATGAAAGAAATGACTGAATGAATAAATGTTTTAATGTATGAAAATACGTAACGACCATATGAATGAATGAAAGGGTACCACACGAATGGGCAGATTGCAATGCTGGGTAAATAGTACTGGTAGTGCACCCAGCGCTACCCCCTGATTGAAAAAGGATTCCCAACTCGTGGCTACAGGCGAAGTCCGAGTCCAAAGGAAGACCGCTAACCCTCGCACACTCGGCGTAACAGTGTGTAACGACCAATGAAAGTGACAAAAAAGAATGTACGCATGTAAAGAAAGAATGCATGTATGCTCAGGCTCTTTAAGAAATGAAGACACAAGGTGTGGGGAAATGTTTTACTAAAGAAAATCCTTTTCAAGATCCCCGCCTTGTAATGTTTTAATTGAACGAATGTCTTATGTATAGTATGTATGGAGTGATGAATGCATAACTGAAAACTTTTGTTATTATATTTTAACTATATGAAGTAATACTTACGAGTCTTCAACTCATTTTAGTTTTTATGTTTGCCTTCCTTGGGACAAGATGATGGCATGCATAAGGATAAACACAGCCAAGAGGAAAAGCATGGAAGCCTAGGCACAATATTTTATGTGAAAGACTTTTAATTATAAAATTTAATGTTTTTCACTATAACTCTCTTTAAATTAAGAAATAGGTTTTATTTTATAAACGTGAAGTCTTTCGTATGTTGGCATGAAAGGAAAAATTTTTAAATGAACGGTAATTTCCTTCATTTTTCTTAAAATCATTTTCTAAAGGTCTCATTACAAGGACGAGTGTTACAGTTGTACATACTTCAGTCTCAGTCTTGCTTCATGCAATGTGGCTTGAACTTTTCCAAACTTAGCTTTATTCCATAATTGCAGTTTAGAGTGCAACCAGAAATAGTATCCATGACTCCTTGTAAACCATTCTAGCTTCCTTGCATTTTCTATTAATCTTGAACAATTTGAGAACATGATTCTTCTCCCAACCACATAGCCTCGAATCTAAATGGTTTAGGCCCTCTCCTTCTGGTTTGAATTTCCATCACATCCACCCAAATTGGTAAGTGATCTGAGCAAAAGGAAGAGCCATGGAATACTGCAACCCTTTCAAACATATTGCACCAAGCCATATTTCCCAGAAACCTATCCAACCTTTTATGAAATCAAAGCTGATTCCTCCCGTTTGTTGCACCAGGTGTATCTAGGCCCTATAAATCCCAAGTCCTTTAGTTCACATTCCCCCAGCATATCTAAAAAGTCCCTAATTTGATGGTTAGGCCTATCTCTTCCTCCCCATTTTTCTTCTTGTGAAATAATCTCATTGAAGTCAAAGACAAGCCAAGCTTCCTCTATTCAATCTTTTAATTAAGTTTCATGTTTCAATTCTTTGAGAAACCTCTAGTTGGCCATATATCCCAGTTATAAAACCATTTCCTTAAATCTTCCTCTATCACAACATCAACATGAGAGGAAGAATAATTAAGAATAGTCAACTTTATTTCTTCCTTCCATAAGAGGGTTGATTGAACTGAAATATTGCATATTTTATATATTTAAAACCAATGTATTTTAATTGCTTAGTGACATTATTATTGGTTTTAGATGGAAAAATAGTTAATATTTATAAATTTGAGTTGTAATTTAAATTGGTTAATATCATGATTTATACTTAAATTTATAACCTCTGATTTAATTGGGTAATATTTTCTCACATGTACAATATATTTTTTATATTTTATTTTTACTTTTTTATTTATTTTTAATTTTCTGTCTATATTATTTCTCTTTCTTGTTTTTCTTGCTTTTATATAATACTTCTAGACGTGACCTCTATGCAGATGTTTTGACAGCATGGGGCACCTGGTTGCTCAGGCATGCGCTAGCTTGCTAGCTAGCTAGCAAGATTTGTGATCAATTATACTCTCTCGATTAAAGAAGACAAGTGTTATTTTTAAACTTTTTGATCTTTGACTTTTCAATGGGACACATGTAGACAAAGAAGAAAAGCAATACTTTTTGCACATGGACGACACTTACTGTAATACCCTAGTCTTACTATGTGAGTTTTTATGTCATTTTATTTTATTCCTTAAGTTAAATATGTTCATGTAAAGATTTTTTATTATTTTATTTAGATGAGTGTGTTTTTACTTTTATGTGGGTTGTTAAAATAAATTAAGTACATGATTTTAAGGCCTTGTAGTATTTTCTCCTTAAATCCTAAAATTTTATGATTTATGAAAGAGCACAAATGATTCCTACCATTGGATTGGTAATTAGAATAGTTATCTTCCTAAATCTAATCCTAACCCTCCATTTCCTTAAGCTTTTAATGACCAAAATTTAACTAAGCCTTCTTCTCTTATGAATCATTGGTCTACACATAATAGATGAAGGATTTTCTCTTCAAACCCATCGGTCTACACCTAATAGATGAAGGATTTTCTCTTCAAACCCATCGGTCTACACTTAATAGATGAAGGATTTTCTCTTCAAACCCATCGGTCTACACCTAATAGATGAATGATTTTATCTTCAAACCTATCGGTCTACACCTAATAGATGAAAGATTTTCTCTTCAAACCCATCGGTCTACACCTAATAGATGAAGGATTTTCCTCTTCAAACCCATCGGTCTACACCTAACAAATGAAGAACAAGTCTTCTTCATCTCTCTTTCCATGCTAGCCAACGCCACTTTCCTCTTTTCTTCTCATCTTCAAGAAATTAAACTCCTCTCATTTTCTTCAAGCTTTGGACCTTCACTTCACCTCTTGAAAGAATCTAGGAGCTTAAGGTAAATTGTTTAATGTGATTTAATGTGATTTTGGAAGCTAACTAAATTGTTTAGTTTATGTTTTGATGTTATGTTTTATATATATACATATATGCTCTGTTTTAATGGATTAAGTATTTATATGGGGATGTTTTGATGTTATGTTTTGTATATCTACATATATGCTCTGTTTTAAGGGATTAATTATATATATAAGGCTGTTTTAATGTTCTGTTTTGTGTATATATATAATTATGTTCTGTTTTAAGTGATTAAATGCATATATGGAGTTGTTTTTATGTTATGTTAACTAAATTAACTATTTTCTTATGTTACTCTTGTAAGGATTTGTCCAGAGGGCAATTAATTGAGGTAACATTAAGGGTAGAAAACGATGTTAGATTTTTAATATTTTAGCCATCGTTAAAAGGGGATCTAAAGGATGTTGGATGAGTTTTAACACACTTGTTATTTATTGGATTAGGATTTTCTGAAGTTAAAGGGATTGCAGCGGATCGAGGTAAGTAGCTATGACCATGCACCCACTTCAAGTTCTCTTGTGGAAGAATATTTCTCTATCTCTTTCCAAATGTTCCTCTAATTAAAGAATAAATGAGTTTATATTATGTACAAGCCTTTCTTGGTAGCCCCTGTTAAGTATCCTATTGATTATAATTGATTGTATGTATATATGGTAAATGCATGCATGTAGTCCCTAAGTTATGAAATTTTTATACATGTTTCTTGAAATAACTAAGATTTTATTTGTATGTAAGCATGACATAAAATGCTATTTTCCAAAATAAAAACATATTTATTGGACTAAGGAAGATATTGAAAATGTTGATTTCAAAGAAAGAAAAGGAATGAATTAATGTATGAAAATATATAATGGCCACATGAAAGGAAATGATATCAAAGAAATGGGCAGATTGCAATGCCAGGTAAGTAGTATTGGTAGTGCACCCAGTGCTGCTCCCTGGCAGAAAGGGGTTCCTAACCTGTGGCCACGGGTGGAATCCAGGTCCAATAGGACCGCTAACCCCAACACACGGGGCGTAATAGTGCATTGGCCACAAGAAAGTAAAAGATTAAATGAAGTGTATGCATGAAAATATGATATATAAGTATGTATGAAAATAAGAAATAAAGATTTTGCATGAAAGTATGAAGTGAGTATATGCATGATAGTAAGAAGTAAGTGTATGCATGATGTTATAAAGAAAGTATATGTATGGAAGTATTGTCAGAATTAGTATTGGTTTATGGATGCATGTTTTCAAAAGAAAGTACTATATGCTTATTAAGTTAACAGCATGGTGTACTGCTTACTGAGTATTAGACTCACTTTGTGTTTATGTTTTAAATGTCCAAGTACAGATGAATCTACTGAGGAGCTGAGTATTTCTGAGGAGGGAGGGGCCGATGTTTAGTAGTCCATTAGTAGTTTGGTTTCTTTTTATGAAAATATATAATACTAGACCCCACACGGGGATGTTTTATTGAGTTAACTTCTAGACTAGATACCTTTGGGTATAAAGTATATAGTGGGGTAATGGAAACCCCTCCTGCTTTAAGTTAGTTTCCTTTTGTAAAGACTGAAGGGACTGAGTCCCTTTTTGTTTAAAGTAGTTATGTTAAATAAATAGATGACGGACTCTGAGAGTCCTTTGTAAAGGAATGTAAAGGTATGTCTATTAGATATTTTTTTCAGTTAGAAATTAGAATTTATGCGTGATGCGTTCGAATCGTCTCACATTATCTTTTAAAAAAATTAATAAAATAATAATAATAATACTAATAACAATATGAGAATTCATATATAAATAAATTTACTTTTATAATAGGAAAAGAATAGGTACGGGATCATGGTCTCCCTCTTGATAGGGTGGGGTTGTGACACTTATTCTTTTTTGTTTCTATGTGTTTACATGCAGAAAATTGAAAGGCAAATTTTATATGGGACCCATGCATGGAATAAAGAAAAGAAAAATTGTTTTGGAAGCACAAGCACACATGGCAACTACATTTCAACTATCATGCAGTGGACTTTGCAACAAGAAAAGAAAAGGCTAACCTTTTCATGTGCTGAGGATGGACTTACGGGGTGTCACATAGCAGGTTTTGGAGAGATTAGAGGAGTGATTCACGGGAGGTCAGCACAGGAAAAAAGAGAACTTTGGTGAGAGAAGCATAAAAACTAACTTACAGGGACTGACTGAGGAAGCTTACAGAGAGTAAGAGAAAGAAAAGCTTGGAAATTTTAGCTCTGGTTTTAGGGGAAAGAAATAGAGTAGCTACGGGTGGCAAAAGTGCAGGTTTTCACTTTCGTTTGGAGGACGAAAAAGACACAAAACAAGGGGACGAGAAGCTGGAAGTCGAGGAGTTTTTCTTTTGAGACTCTATTTTCTCTCACCTTTGCTCTCTTGTTCAGATTATTTTTCATTATTATTTTGTGTTTTATTTTAGTTTACTGATGGAGAATAATTATTTGATTTCTATGACTCTTGTGATGAATATAGTTGGCTAAACTATCGTACTAAGATTAGAGGTGAAGTTTAAAGACTTAAATATTGTTTTCAGATCAACAATGGAGTTTATTTTGTGAGCTTGATCGATTGAAGGATTTTATTATTGGGTATTTTGATTGTTTATATATTTATCTTGATTCATTGTGATTTTTGAATACAGTGAATGCTTGAAAAAATCCATGTGATAGTTAAATGAGTTTGTGAAGATTATAATCATCAATTGTTTATGCTTAATCATTAGTGACTATTTTTCTTAACCTTAAATGCTAAATCTTACAATTAAATGGAATCATTATTAGTTTAATTGAAGTAAATCGATCGGAAACAATATTCTAAATTATTAGACGGATTCTCGAAACCTTAGTCATTCTCCATATTAATACATTTTATCATTTTAAATTTATTATGTTATTTTAAAAATTTTCATCTCAATAGTTTTCCTATCTACTTGATTGCACGTTCATTTTTTGTAATTTAATTTCTTCGTTTGAGTTTATTTTCTTCATCACATAAGTCAATCATTGTGGATTTGACCATGTTAGGTATTATAACACTTGTATATTTACAGATAAAACTACACTAAATTTTTGGTTCACTATTTGAGTTAAAGTTTAGGGGCATCAAGTTTTTGACGCCGTTGACGAGAATTGCAATGTGTGATAATATTTTTTTAAAAGAAAAGAAAAATAAAAGTTTAATAATTTTTTGCTAACTTTCTCCTTTTTTTTTTTTTTTGTAGATACGATTTTTGTTATTTTGACAGGAAAGAGATTAAGTAACATTGCCTTCATATTCATATCATTTGGTAATCTCGTCCATTTTTTTTACTTTCTTGCTTGTTTTTCATTTAGTATTTAGAATAGAAGACTTTAAGTGGTGCATGCATTAATTAATTTTGAGACCTCTCCATAACTTTTAACTTTTGAATGTGCTTGAACCTCTATAATGAATGATCTTGTGGCAACGTTATCAAACTGGTATGTTGAGAAAAGAGGAAATTGTTTTAAAAGAATTAGTTGATAGTTTGTCTAGTAATTCTAAAAATTCTCATTCTAATACCATGGCTGAGAATTATAGTGTTCATCATGAACTTCAAAATAATCTACCAATGAGAACTTTGCGTGAGTATTTGCGGACAAGTACTCCATCTTGCATGATTTTTCCTACGAATATAGACAATTTTGATTTAAAACTAGGGGTAATTCAATTACTTTTCAAGTTTCATGGCTTAGACTCAGAAAATCCTTATTTACATCTAAAAGAATTTGAAGCGGTTTGTGCAACTTTACAAAACCAAGCTGTCAATGATGATGTTGTTAGATTAAAATTGTTCCAATTTTCTTTGAAAGAAAAAGCCAAAAATTGGCTGAATTCCTTGAGATCAAGATCTATTGACACACGGCAAGAAATGCAAAGAAATTTTTTAAAGATCCTGATGATACTTAGGACTATTTTGATCAATTGGCTAAAAATGCCAAATCTTGGAACAACACAGATCATTCTGATCAGTCAAATAAGCCCAAGCTCAATGCCATGTTTCAAGAGGGTATGTATGTCCTTAGATGAAATGATGATTTGAATGCTAGGATAACAAGTTGGATAAGAAAAGTCGACGCCATGAAACTTAGGAAGGTAAGTTTGGTTAAGGCCGTTGAAAAAGAATGAGAGAATTGTGGCATATGTGAGATTAGTGGACACCTAACTTAGGATTGTCCAACAATCTCCGCTTTTAAAGAGGTGTTAATCGACCAAGAAAATGCCATAAATTCTTATAGGAGACCATTTTCTTCTAGGGGTGCTACCCACATCATGCGGGGCGGGTGCACCCCTTCCCCGCACCCCTCCCCCGCATATGCGGGGGATGAATATTTGATCCCGCACGCTGCCCTCGTGAGGCGGGGGCGGGGCCCCCCGCTCCGATGCCGGGGGGGCGGGGCGAACACTCCATCTGCCCCGCCCCCCGCCCACTTCAAGAATCCCATATTTTAATGGGCTTAAAAAAAAATTTTGTGTCTAAAAATATTATTTTTAGACCCAAATTATTATATAATTAAATCGTAAATTAAAATTTATATATATAATAGTAATTTAAAAACTAATAACATAAAAATTATACTACTAATTTTTAAATTTGTTAAACTTGTGTTTAAGTCCCACATTGCTCAAGTAAAACTCTTGTATGACCTTAGAGTTCTATATAAATGGGGCCTAGGGTACCCATGGCATATGCAATCTTGTGATGAACAAGTCTCACTCTCTTGTGATTCTTGTGAACAAGTTTAACAAATTGTAATATATTATATATAAATATATATATACAATTTGTAAAATAAAAATATATATATTTATAAATATAAAATATTATTTATAATATAAAAATAAAATGCGGGGTGGGGGAAAAGCGGGGCGGGGTTGAGCCTTGCCCGCCCCCCGCCCCCGCTTAGTGTATTTCATGCGGTGCGGGGTACCCCGTCCGCCCATGTGGAGGCGGGGTGGACGGGGGCGGGGTAGCGGGGGGCGGCCCCCGTCCACCCCTATTTTCTTCCCTTTATTCAGAAACATATAATTCTGAATGGAGAAATCACCCCAACTTTAGTTGAAGGAACGAGTCCAACTCAAATCAAAATCCTCAAGGGCCTTCTTCTTCAACTCCTTATGTGCCTCCACATAAGAAAACTTTTGAGTAGATATTACAAACTTTTATGCAGGAGCAATCCAAAATTAATACTTAGAATGCAGGCCATTAATGAGATGAGAACTTCCATTAGTGACTTGACCTCCACATTGCATGTTCAAGAAAATGGTAAACTTCCCGCTCAATCTCAGCCAAATCCCAAAGGGAAATTTGAGGTAAGAAATTCAAATTCTTCTAATTCAAAATTTGAACATGCCAAGTCCATCACCACTTTACGCAATGGAGAAACAATTGATAAGAGTATTTCAATGAAAGTTGGTTAGATAAAAAATTCTTTAAATTCCAATAGTGATGGTGAACTTGACAATGTTGAGCTAAATATGCCTGTGAAAACCCCAATACATGTCCATTTTCCCCAAAGGTTGCAACCTTCTCACAAATTGGTTCAAAATGCTGATATTCTTGAGATTTTCAAACAATTGAAAATTAACATTCCTTTGTTGGATACCATTAAACAGATTCCATCTTACGCTAAATTTTTAAAAGATCTGTATATTGCGAAGTGTACAATGAAAGTGCAAAAGAAGACTTTTCTTACAGAACAGGTAAGCGACATCCTTCAGAATAATTCTCCTCCAAAATATAAAGATCCAGGTTGTCCAACAATTTCTTGTGTGTAGTTTAAATTATTGATAATGCATAGTTTAAATTCTGAATTTAAAACTGGAGGGAACATTCTGTGCATCAGGATTCACTTCCAAGTGAGGGATCTTGATGACATTAGTTCATTCGTAATGATTTAAATTCTATTATTGTTTAGGAATGTCGACCTCAAAGCATTAATGTGATCAAAAATCTTTTCTTACAGTAAGTATATGAATATTATTACAAGTTTCATGTATAGAATTGACTCTAATATAGAGAAACATGAGCATGTCAAATTTACACTAAGAGTTTTAGACCCTAGTTTATCCATCTTAAGTTTAACATCAATTATTATTGATAATACTGATAAGGGTCAGAAAATTACAATGTTTAAGAAGATTGAATTAATTACTACATGTTAAACTATATGAATTTTGTTTTTTTTTTTTAGTTTTGTACATAATGGTTTACTTTGGAAGCATTATTTTCATTAAAATAATAAGAAATGAACAAGTTAGTAGCATGGTTGTTAGCTAGATACAAATTCATTTTGCTAATTTGTACATTTTGGGAAAGGAATGAAATGATTATAATGAAAATATAAGAATTGTGTTAATTGAAGTTTGAAAAAAACAATGACACATGAAAGTTTAGGTGCCCTAAGCATAAGACATGATTCGAATGGAAGGGTAAACATTTTTCTGTATAAGTTTCAAATCAGATCTTAAACATGTGTATGCATTCTTTTTAAATTAAACTTGAGTACAAATGTTCAAATTTCAATTTGTTCAATATGCCATTTATGTTGGTTCCATGTTTCTTTCCAATAAAGTTGTATTTGTCATGCCTTCATAATAATGTTTTCATTAAAACTTTTTTCACTCATGAGGTATGTATTAGAACCAAAGGAAAAATGATTTATGAAAAACTTTTACAATTTATGACATAAAATTTGAAACATAATTTGTGACATAAAAGTTTGGAAAATATCTTCAAAAAAAGTTATAGAGATTAGTAAATAAAATATTTTTCGCATTTAGATTTTCTAATCTCAAGATGTGTGTTGATTTTTATAAAATAAAAACAAATCAAACATATCAATAAAAGATGCCACAAGAAATAGTGAGTTTCTTGAGATAATGCATATAGACACATGCAAACATTTTTATCTATAATATTTGATAGATATGAGTATTTCATTATTTTATAGATTATTTTCATGGTATGAATGTATCTATTTGCTACAGGAGAAGTCTCAAGCCATTAATAATTCTTGAGATACTTCTCATAGGGAGGAATTGCAGTTAGATAGAAATGAGAAAATCATTGAATTAGATTGAAATAGTATCATAAGAGTTGGGCTATAATGGTTTAGAACTTATATTGTGTTTTAGTAAAGTAGTCTTAATGATTTATTTTGACTTATGAATTGATTTAAGGCATGTTGATGAGTGTGCGAAAGTGCACTCTAAATACCCTATTGTTGGATTAAAATACTAAAATGTGAATAGAAATCATAGAAATTAATGTGTATTATTGAATTGAATTTCTATTTACATTGGGATACTCCTAAACAATTTTTTTTGTTTAATTTTAGAGTTTATAAAAGAGCAAGTCAAGCCCAGTCAAATTCAAAGCAGGACTTTTATGGGGTTTGAGAGCAATTTGGAAGAAAAGAAAAAGAAAAAAAAAATACAAAAGGAAACCATAAGAAGTCCAAGTCTGAAATTCGCCAGGAGACAGTCTGGACATACTTTAGTCTTTTAATAATAACTTTTTACTCACATATTGGATTAATGCGATTGTTGATGCATTAGAAAGCTATCGTAAAGGGCTATAAATTGGTCTCTAATAAAGATTTTCAAATTCGAACTCCTGACGTGCATATGTGGTTGGAAAATGAGTCCTAAAATTTAGGAGATCTTTTTATGCAGAAATTATGAAGAAATTACGGTTTCTTTCCTACCCTATATAAGCATATCATTAGCACGAAATAGAGGGAGAGAAGAGGCACAAGAGACAGATTTGAAGAGATGAGAAAATAACTTCCATGGCCGCCGTTCACTTCATTCTTCTCTTGAGATTTTTGTTATCTATTATATTTATAAATAACTAAATTCTCGAGTAGGGTTAGGGATGAACTTGCACATTAGATGGCATTTCTAATTTATTTTTAATTCATGTATTTGATTTTCAATTGATAAAACTCTTTTGTTTTATTATTCTCAATTCATTGTTAATGATTTCTTCTCCGAATAATCATAAAATTTATTTTGTTTATAGACTTAGTCATGCTTTTTCTATTGAATTGATTAGTTCTTTGATTATGTTTGGATCAATTATTTATCTATATTGATTTAGTTCTTTGCTGCAATATCGCTTCCTGAGTATATTGTCGTTGTTGAATTTTCTCAATAAGGATAGTAATTTACATATTTTAGAAGTGGTGAATGATTTTTCAAAGGGTTACATTTAATTTAATTTTGGTTTATACATCTATAAATTCCGATTGGAAATTTCGGGAATTGAGTTTCTAATTGAGTTATCTAATGAATTAAGAATAATTAAAATACCGGATTTGTGCAAGGGATTCCTGATGCTCTACTGTTCATCAAATTTGAGTATTTCTTCCGTTAGTAACTTTGCTTCATTTTAATTTGTATTTAAAATTAATCTTTATTCTCCGTCAATCATTTAATATTTTTTTTTAGTTTTTTTGTTTCTTCTGCTATTCTTTTAATTTGTTTCTCTGTGGATCGACATCCCAAAACTGTGCTACAACTATCGTGTTATTCTTTGGGCGTAACACATATACATGTATAGGCAGTCAAATTAAAGTAATACTTTATAACCCAAATGAAAGAAAGTTGAATCCTATAATATTTATTGGATACATTATCATTACTGATCACTAAAGGAGATTCAAATGATTTAGAATGTATTGTTTCTATTTTGAATTTGAGAAAATTGAAATGTCAAATATCTTACGGTTGGCAAAATCAGTGGGAGTATGGAAACTAGAGATATGATTATCATGAAGTGCATTCTTGTAGTTTTCTTTTATGATTATCTTAATAATAATATGGAACGACAAGCAAATGGTAATCCACCTCATCAGAGAAACACCACTGAAGAATTGGCCATAGAGACATTAGAACAAGTAACCTCATGTAATCTTCTTGATTTGCTATTTGGTTAAGCTACATGGTGTATCTTCAAAATTTGAATGTGATATAGAAACAAATAAAAGTTTACATATGTTTTCACAAATTATAACAATAGATGATTCTATAACAGATCGATCCATAAAAGAGTGATTGAAATCCATGGATCAATGTAAAGTCTGTAATTTCGTCTAAATTGTCTTAAATGTATGAAAAGTCGAATGGAAATAAGTTTTGGAGACAAAATCTTGACTTCAAGAGCAATGTTGTATGATATAAAGTTAGACTTGTAGTTAAGGATTTCACTCAGAAATGAGCATTGATTAGAGAATTTTTCTATTAAACTTGAAAGAACTCATTGAGACCCATGCCCTTTTCAAATCCCAAAAAATAAAAATTATTACATCTCATCTCACTATCCAAACACACAACAAACTATTTCATCTCATTTTAACTCAAAAATTTAACTACTATTCAAAATATTTCATCTCATTTGAACTGCGTAACCAAACGAGGCCTAAATTTAACTTGCAAGAAAATATGAAGGTGCAACAACTACTAGAAAAGTATGAAAAGGCTTCAGGTCAAAAGATTAATTGAGAAAAAACTTCTATGGTTTTCAATAGAAATGTTAGAGCATGACTAAAAAAGGAAATCTTGTCTTTCTTTGGGTCTAGAGCTTTCAACAATATCAGAAATATTTAGCATTACCTCATGTGGTAGGCAGGGCAAAAAAAAAAAAAAAAAAAAAAAACGCCTTCTTTGTATAAAACATAAGGTGTGGTTGAAGCTTCAAAACTATAAGAAGAAACTGTTGTTGTAAGGTGGAAGAGAAGTACCTATCAAAGCAGTTGTTTTATCAATTACTACCTACTCAACGAGTTGCTTCAAGTTACCAAGAAAACTTTGCAATGATCTAGAAACCATGATGTCATATTATGCCAAGGACAAAAGCATAATGAATAAAAGAGAGACATTGTTGGATATGTTGGGACTGGATGGGTGAGTCAAAACATGCAAGAGGCATGGGTTTTAAGACCTTAGAACTTTCAATATGACACTTTTAGCTAAACAAGGTTGGAGAATCATGCAACCTAAAGCCATTTTGCTGCACAAAATCTTTAAAGCAAAGTATTTTTCAGATGTGTATTTTGTTTTTTACTCATCATTGAGATCTGGGAAGATACTTTTGGATACCTGGACACAGGAACTTACACCAAGGAATATATGGAATGGATGAAGGGGAAAGAGTGGAAAGCTTTATTGATAAGAACACAAAGTGGTGGGATATGGAAGGATTAGAGCTTCCCGGATATAGAAGGGTTAGAGCTTCCCAAGAGAGAAAAAAAAAATACGTTGCAACAAAAATTCTGAAGATTGAGCTCAGCCCAAGAGAGCAAGAAGAGAAACTGATATAGGCACTAGAAAAAGATGGAAAATATAGTGTCAAAAGTGTATATAGACTACTCAAAGCAACACGAAAGCATGGACATAAAGGAGACTGCTCCAATGTAGAGATGAAGAGGTGTCTATGGAGGGATCCATGGAATATGAAAATCCCAAACAAAGTGAAAGATTTTGCATGGAGAACTTGCAAAGATTGCTTGCCAAAAAATCATAATTTAAAGAAAAGGAAAGTCTTCACAGTTGAAGGATGCCAATTTTGGAACGAGGGAGTAGAGGATACAGCTCATGCCCTTTATTGCTGTCCTACTCTAAAACAATAATAGGGGAAACATCTACCATATATACAAGCTTCAGGTAGTATACTAAGGCATTTGATGATATTGCTTGGAAGGTAAGAGATGGTGGTAGCAAGGATGAGATGGAACTATTCTTTCTTATCACATGGGATATATGGTTTGAAAGGAAGAAAATGGTGCAGAACAGTTGGATGAATCCATGGCAAGTGATTGATCATGCTTTAGCTTTGCAAAAAGCTCATAACAAGTACCAGTCAAAACCACAAAAATTGGTTCATACTCAATGTTGTTGGGAACATCTTCCAACTGTTCTACACTGAATGTAGATGAGGCAATGTTTTATGACCAGAACCAAGCAATGATTGGAGCCATACTTAGAGATGCTAAAGGGGGATTTTTAATGGCATCTAGCAAAAATAAACAGGAGCCTAAAGCTTTTGAGGAGATGAATTGCTAGCAATGCTTGGGACCTACAGTTATGTGTTTACATGGAAATTATAGATCTTATCCTTTTTCATTCATGGTAAAGGAAACTCAAGCTGAAGAGGAACCTATACATTGTTGAGTAATATAATTAAGGAGATTAAAGTGTCATTTGGATAGTGAATTGAAATACTATAAGGATAAATGAAAGTTAAATAAAATATTATTAGGATATTATTATTTTATATTATTATTATTTTGAAATTTAAAAAATTTAAATTGTTTCTTATCTTGCGAGGAAAGTCGAAAAGATTGTAATGATGATATGAGATAAAACATTTCTTGTATTCAAACTTAGCCTAAAGCTATTTTGCAGACATTTAAAATAGCACGATAGATTAACACGCTATGCTTGGACCGTTGATAACATTATGTGGTGGGATTCAATCCTACCTTTTATCTCACAAGTTGTCCGGATAGACAAAAGTATGTGAAGTTTTGATTAAATGAAGTTGATTTATTTAAAATAATAATAATTTAGGGACCTTGTGCATTTGCACTAGGGTATTACACGTTATACATTAGTAAAAGAACCCCAACTTTTCATGTTCACTTTTCAGTCGGACAAATTTCTGATCTTTTCAATTTCTCTACATAAAATATATGCATGCACTTGTGGTTTCATCTCTTACTCAAAAGGATTTCATTGTATTTGGTAATCGGTGCATAAACCATACAAAATTTAGTAAGATAACATAAAACATATCACGTCATCGAGCTTTACGTAGTGGAAGGCCTTTAGGCTATCATAATGACCTTTTTCTTATTTACGTAGAACCCCTCGAGCAGAATGCAACAACTATAATAAATGAATCGCGACGATCACTCTGAAGATGTTGACTTTCACGAAACCTAGCGGAAAGAAAGCCTACTTGGGGAATCAATGCTCACTACAACCTCATCCTCAGGTCCGGACTCGTCACTAGAATCATCTACTGGATGACTGCCCCTTGGATATTTAACTTGTCGATTACCTGTAAACTTGTTCTCGCCAAGGTTCTTCCTTGCAGTAATACCTCCTTTTGATTTGACAGAAAGAAGGCGGCGATCTTTATATGAAGGAACTGTTGGATAAGACAAGCTGTGTGATGGCTTAACGAGACCACGCCTCCAAGAACTTCTAGTACACCATTTGGTATTCACCTTGCAAAAATAAACAACGCATTATGTCAAGAGTTTCGAACAAAATCTGACGGAAATGTTGATGCGGCATGTGACACGACATGCAATCAGTCACCTTTTTTTTAAGGTTGATGGTATAAGATATAATCATCATTGCCTTGCAATCAATCACCCAGGGGGTGGTGGTTTCCCCGCACCTACACCCCCACACGTGCAGGTCGAAGTGGGAACTGCTCTAGCCATGTGGGTGGAGGGTGGATCCTTTTCTCCTCACCCCGTGCAACTGGAGGGAGGGTTCCCTAATCCCACTGCCTGCAAACGTGTGGGAGGGGAAGGGTCACATGCCTGAACTGCCCACCCTGTGCAGATTCGGGAGGGGAAGGGGTTGGAACCCTTCCACTCCCATGCCCATACTTCCCCCCATCCTGTAGATTTGGCACCTTCCCCACCCAAGCCTTCATAGGGTGTAAATGAGGTAAACCCTCCCACCACGTGGGGGGTGAGAGGGATTTTATTTCTACTCCCCCCAAAGGCACATATGAAGGGGGAGATGTTCTGCCTACCTTGCTGATGGGTATTGGGAACAGCCCTGTTTTCATAAGTTGCTAATCACACAGAATTTTTTTTTTTTTTTTTCCATTTTTCATTCTTCTGTAGTTCAGGAACCATGTTATTTAGTGAAACCTAGGGACTTCATTAAATTTCCCTAATATTTAATAGCCAAAACAAAAAGAGAAAAATAGAAAATTCTGAAGGGCAAAAACTTTAGTCTAAGAAAATAAATTCATTTGACCTTTATTTCACGAAGCAACTTCCAGACACTAAAAAATATATCAATTCAATCATACCATACTGCCATAGATGCTAAGCTGCATTGCCCTTGCAGACAAGCTGTTAGCTTGTTGGTCAATCCCTTCTCGGATCTGGTTATGTTGCTTTAGATTATAGAAGTTTTCTGGCCAACTCATTAGACGACGAGGTTCCCTGCCAAGGGATCTATGGGGGCGATCAGCAGCAGGAGATATCCAGGATGACCTTTGGAGGGTACTGTCTCCTTCAAATGCTGCCATGTCAAAAATTATCACTCTTGCTCTTGTTTCTACTTGATAGCAGGATCCTTGATGAGAAAAACTGGCTCCCGTGATACCTGTTATCATAAATAAGAAACAGGAACCTCAATTAAATTTTGGCCATAAACAGGATCAGTAAAAAGGCTAATGGTTATGGAATCCCATGTACAACATGCCTTGGATTTGTGGAACATTAAGCTGATTTTCCTTGAAAGATAACCATGCTTAAAGATAATTAATTCGAGCAAGAAACATATGTCATCAAATGTTTTGAGCACTATGCAAGGTGACAACCCTCTTGGTGTAAAGAATTTTTAAGGGAATTACCTGCCCTACTCTACCGCTACATAACAAGGGACAAGAACTTATAAACAGGTTGGAGATGTTCCCCCTCTCTTCATACCTGACGATTCGAGGGTTTCGAAAATTAGACTCCCATGTGAAGGCAACAGAGCTGCAGGTGATGCAACGAGTTCTTCAGCCCCTTGTATTTTTATAAATCCTTCTAATAAGAAACCAATAGAATGCTGAGGAACTTCTATAGTTTCTCCCCTTATGTATAACTTCATTATTGATCGTTCTGAAACAAGAGCCCTCAAATCTTGAAGTGCCATTTTTTCAAATATCTGAGGAAGCAAGAGTTTAACAAGAACAATAGCACTTTCCTGCAAAGCAAGATAAATTGAATGAAAGATCAGTATTCACGTGCTAACGAAGCCAGTTATGTTATCATGTTTACACTACCATACTGGCGTTTATGCTTCTCACACTAAACCCACTTCCACCATGTGCGCACTTGATGCTTCTCCACCCGCCGGTCCATCTCCTTTTCCCAATCTTTGCTTAAAAAAAAAATCTCTGAGCCCTGGAATTAAGCCACCACACCTCATGAAACGCCTCCCTACTTATCTACCAAAATTTAGCTCAGCAAACAGTGTTTGCGTTGTCACAAAAAATGGAGTGGATCAGTGCCTGCAGCCTTATCACAGGGGCGTACCATCTGCCAAAAGTCTCCAGTTGGTACCCATCCCCAAGCCATATATGTAGGTGGTCCTGTTAGTGTGTAGAGATTGGTGATACCAAACTCAGCAGGCAAATTCTTCATGATGACAAAAATGGCAAGCGGTATTTGGGGTTTCATTGAAATCCAGAATTCAGGTTGTACCTGGTGCAACCTATTGATTTTTCTTTGTTGGATTGTTTTTGTTTTGGTTACATGGCTCAGTAGTTTATTTCAATTTTTGATTGTAGCTGATAGCATGTGGTGGTTTGGGTGGATTGGCAGGGCGGTGTATGGCATTTATGGCTGTCCAGGTGTTGTTGGTATGCAAGTTGTCTGAATTTTGGGTGAAAGTTTGGGAGGTTATTCCTATGTGCAAAACTGGTTGATTTTTATATTTATTTTAACCTTTTTAGACTTGTTGGCCTTGGGAACTGAACTTTTCTATTTATTTTAACCCAATCATTTTCTGCTTTATGGTTGTTTTAAGAGGAAAGCATAAATATTCCAATACCCAATAAACATCTGGAAATGTTTTCAGAATCTTTTTGAGAGTCTCAACCAAACGATATAAAACCAGTGAGTTTCTTCAAAATCATTTTCGCTGGGAAAATATTTTACGTAGAAACGAACATAGCCTTAATTGTGCATATCTAATGATAAGTAGAAATAGTGTATGCCCCATAGTAGGAAATTAAAGAACTTTGTTATATTTGCAATTTTTTACAAGTTGGTTGCCAATGGATTTGGCTATTCATGCTATACGAATGATTATGAAATGAAAAATTCTATTCAGCAGCCCTACACCACACACCTACTTTTATTTTTCATCTTTTTATTTTTTTCCCTCAGCAAGTGTTTGGTGCAGGGCTGCTGAGTAAAAGAACTCAAATAGCGGTCATATCTTCATTTCTTTTTGCAAAGATAGTATAGCCATACCTGCCAAAGAAAATCTTCTAATGACGGATCCAAACTCAGGACTGAAAGTATCTTCTCACTTTCAACAAAAAAACACAGAACCACAGAATCTGTGATCATGTTACAAATGTTAGACTTCCCACTTAGCACTTCATATAGGCCCAAAGTACTCCCATGTGTAAAAGCCGGATGCAGTGAGTGCTTGTTTTTTATGCTCTTACTTGTCCACTGCAAAACAATATTTCTCATTTCTGTCATATATAAGAAAGTTATATATCTTGAACTGGAAATCCAAGGCAAGTCTTTTAGTTACCTTGACCACCCCATTGGAAATAAGCCAAATACCTTTTGGCTTGAAACCTTCCTTGTAAAGTGTCACACCACATAACTTTACTGTTTCTTGGGTAGAACCTTGGAGTGGGGCACTGACCGAAGAAGGGAGAGCCCCAAATAAAGGATGCACACTAATCAAATCACTCATTTTTGGTATCTTAACTAAAGGAGGGTTCCTTAGAAGCTTTTTCAAGTCAGTCTGCATGTTAATTGAGGCAAAATTTCTGGTAAAGAAAAAATTAGGAGAAAAATGATGCAATAGAAAGTGAACAACACATCATCACTAAATGAACAACACATCATCACTGAATGAACCTGGACAGCATCATGAAGATGTAGCATCTCTTTCTCTTCCAATAACCCAATCTTCTCACAATTTTGGATATAATCTATTAAATGATTCAGCACTGAATATGTTACTTGTCTTGTCTTCACAACCCGTAAAACCTGAAAATTAAACACATAACCTGAAAATTACGCAAACTATGTATTGATGCAATATTGGTCCCATAATTCCACACAAAATCTGAAAGGGCTTTAGCTAATGAACTCCAACTAGGATCTAGCACATCTGATCATCATGAGACATCCACAGGGGAGTTCAAATTACAAACCTGAGGAAAAGCTACACGAACCTCTTCCAAGAACTTTCTTGCTTCTTGTCCTTCTGCCTCGCTTTCTTTGATGACTATAGAAGCCACATCACTTTCACCTAAAGAATAGACGGAGTTTTAAAGAAGAAGAAAAAATTTCACTGTAACTTGCGCAGTCCAGAAATAACAATATTCAGAGGCTAAATCTAAATTAGAGGCAATAGCCGTTTAGGCCATGACCTGAAAAGAAATATTTATTTTCTAAAAGAGTATTTTCATTTCTTGTATAGAAATGCTAGAATTCACTCAAGTATTGCAGAACAATGATTCTTTGTGCCAACACCATATTGTCTGAGTAAATCCAGCTGTTGAGCTTGAATCTGAATAGAAGATTATAATATGCTATACTTGACAAAGAATATTTACATGTGGCATTGCGGTTGTTAGACAACATTGGTCCCAGAAGCTCAAGTGGTTAGGAAGAGGGACAACAACGTATCTCAAGTTCATGGAAGATACCAATAGTAGCAATTTTATATTTAGCTACAGCTCGAGCAAATATGTGAAAAGATCATGTTGAAAAAACCATCAGTCCCAAAAGCTTAAGCTGTTAGGAAGCATGCCAACAGTCTATATGAAGCTCATAAAAATACCAATACTGACAAGGATCTGAATATTCTTCATAGTTCTCAGATTATTGAAAACGTTGACAACTATAAATAACTAAAATTAGGGTTTTCCATAGAAGTTTAAGCCCTGTTATTAATTTCATAAGATAAAGTAGAAATCAAAGGTTCAAACTCCATAATTTCCAATATTGTTATCAAACAACAAATTTTCTTGCTACAACGGGAGGACCACTAAACCATCAAGGTAGAAAATCTCACTGACAATCTTGTCATGATAACAGAATTGATTCAGTACTAAATATAACTTTTTTTTTTTGGCTGTGGGGTGGGGAAGAAGGATTGGAAAAGGAAATGTATTTATCTAAATTGACACCAATAGGTTGCAAGATCAATAATGATGTGATAACTGGCAAAGCATGTTGACAATGACCAAGGAAGTTAATGTTACCTAAAAAGTCATGTAGTTGCCATCGTGCCATTCTATGGGCACGAAGAAATGCAGCACATATATAACAGGCAGATTCCAACCTTTCCACGGTGAAATACAAAGCCAACTTTTGGGGGACAAAGCCCTGAAGTAGCTTGTAATAACTTGGGAATTTAACGTTAGTTTTTAAACCATTCCAATCACATAACTCATGTGAAACCAAGTCAAGCGCTTCATCCACTGACTGCATCAAAAGGTTTGCAGTAGTTTGTGTGATCCTCCCTTCATCCAGCATACCCCAGTACGCAGCTTGGACACCTGACATAGGAAAAGCTTCTTAAAGTAGCGAAGGAGTTTACCTTCAATTTAGCAAGCATTATATTCCACAATAACCATCGAATTGATTTAAAGAAATGAATGTACAAACAATATTTTCAGAGAGATGCAAATTAATCAATAAGCAATGCTATCAACATTAAAAGGAACATACATTAAAAAGGAAACAAAAACATGTTAAGAAGCTAACTGTTTTTTATAGTTCTATTCAAAGCTAGATTGAAAAATAAGTAGTGGGAGTGAAATGAATGAAATATGGTAATAAACATGTGAAGTAACGGGACTGACATGAAACTTTTCAATAAATCCGCCATTTAGGAGGCCTACTGCTATATCTTTGAAATTCATAGGGTCGGGATGAGAATCTCTTTCAGATGCACTCCCAATAATAACTAATTTACCATTCAACATGCGTATGCGTATATCGTTCAAATTGGCCAGGTTCAGATTATTATCATCATCTTCAGAAGCACCATAAGGTTGCACACTTTCCCCTTCCAAATTGTTTAAGCTTGTGATATATCTTTTCACAGTAGGCCAGTCAGCAGGTCCAAGTTCCTCATCATCTCCAAGTTCACCAAAAGCCTCTAACGCTTTGTTCAACATTTCGTACTTTGTGTAGCCCAGTATGCGCCGCTGTTAATTGATACACAAATATAAAGACCAAACACAGAAATAAAAAATAAAAAAATAAAATAAAATAAAATAAAAAGAAGAAAAAGAAGAGGAAAAATAAGAACCCGTATAAGGATATGATTAAGATTTTCAATTTTATAATTCTAGCTGATACACTAAGAATGAAAATATTGAGTACTCGCGAAACCATAAATATCGACTACTGCCCAGTATTGTAACATACATCTTTATGCGCCTTGAGCTTTCAATTACTCAAAATCAGTATGGTTCTTGTTTATTTGATGGTTTTCAGAGTACCTCATTGTTTCATGTATGAAACAAAACTCAAAATCAGCAAAAGCATATGTAGAATATTAGTCCTGATCAATATTTTCTAAAAACACAACACGAATGTGTTATCAAAGTCACTGATACCAGGGATTTTGTCCAAGTCCCTTTTATCAACAATCTTTGATATTTTTTTTAAATCAATCAAGGTGGTGACTCTATCTCTAGGTAATATCCCCAATCTTCACCATATTGTTAAATGTAGGAAGGTTTTGTTAGTTGAACGACTCCATATTCTGCCATTTATTTTGCAATCTATCACAATTTATCATTTTTGAAGCTGTAAGCTTTACTTCTATGAAGCCACATTATCCTCTCCTAACTCAAAATGGGGAAGTTTCAAGTTGTACATAATTATTTTTCTTATTATTTGTCTTAAGTCAATCACCATCACTCAACTCATAAATAATGGAAGCTTAAAGGTCTCTACATATTTATCTTTGTAGTTTTCTTTCAATGCACATAGACTTGTAAGGATCATAGACTAATCGACTATCTTTTTTCATCTAAGCATGAAATTTACTTCTATCTCAGTGGATCTTTGTTAAGTATGGTTCTTTGATATTTTGAGCATGTCAATCGTGACTCCAACTGATAAATTTTGAAATTTAAAGGTCTGGAGACTCTACCCAATTTATCCATATCAATCATTTCACTTTCCCTGTAACAATCACCATCTTTAGTAATCAAGAGTGGAAAATTTTGGATCGTGAAATTTGAGCAATGTTTTAAGATTTATTTCAACATTGGTCTATTACTATTCACATGCATGGTGTTGGTCCATGGCTAGTACAATGAAAAGTTGCACAAGTGCTGAATATAGCCTTGGTGTGGTGCAGAAAACTCTAAGTACGATCCTAAAGAAACCCTTGGTAGACCAAGACCAAATCTATTAGAGGGAGTTTGAAGTGCCTTAGAAGCAATATTTTAAAGACGCAACTGTAGGAAGGCCAAGTTTGAGGAAGGTAAAAATTGGACACAAGGCATTGCATAAAAAACACCTCACTGTTGGTTTTACAAAGGACAAATTAGATCTATTCATAGTGTTGGAAAGTGATGTTTAGGAGCTCCAAATGGTGGATACTTGGAGAAGTTCATTAAGTTCCCGAAGTGAAGGAGATAGGTAAGTGGATACGATATTTATTTTATTAACTTCTAAATAAATTGATTTTATCAATAATAGTTTTGAGATGTTCATGCATTGTAAATAAAACTTCTTCAGAATACCTTTTTATGTGTTAATAATATGTTATCAATTACAATTTTCTCAACTGCTTTTAATCTGCATGCTTTCTCTAGATTTGCTTTATGAATATACTTGTGTTATGAATGTTTTTGCATTCAGAAGTTTGGAGAAAGGAAAAAATGAAAGGAAAAGAAAGATGATGTATGAATACATAAGAGGCTTATAAATATTTTTGGTCATATGAAATTAAAGGACAAGCACTAGTGTCAGAGCTAATATATGTTGTGGAGATTGACCCACTTGAGTACACCACCATTTACCAAGGATGTAATATCTTAGACCCAATTCCACTCATACAACCATAGTAGTTGGCATCTTTGTGATTATCAACCCTTGCAGTGAGGCGCAAATGTGTTAAGAAGACCCAAAAGATTAAATAAAAATGGTATAAATGTGTGTGCAATGTTTTATCCTGATTCTTTACAATGTTTCTATTAAAAAAAAAGTGTTTTTAATGTTATTTTAATGAAATGCTGATCACTAATCTAAACTTTATTTTTTATAGAATCATTTACTAAAGATTCTACTCATTTTGTTTTTATGTTTTATCCACCCAGATTGTTAACGTAGATATTATATTATTCTTTGTTACCATGTATAGATGCTAATAGTTAGGACTTAATACTTAGTTCTTACCTTGTAAAGATTGCCTACTTGATGAGAATGATGCTGCACATAGCAGATCAGTTTTTCCAAAAATCTCTTCGTTAATTTCTGGTCTCTCTAGTATTCTGACATGGGATCAAGAGCAGGTTCGATTACTTGCATGTTTTGAATTTTTTTTTTTCTCTCAGGGGTGATTCTGTGTTGGATTTCGGCGCTGTCTGTGGCTATTTTCTGGTTTCTGGGTTTCTGTGGGTGCTTTTGGTTTGGTTCTTGCTGTCGGCAACTTCTGTTGCGTTTTCCAGTTCTGTTCTGGGAGTTCGGCGCCCTCTGTAGGGTTTTCTGGTCTGGGCTCTTGTTTTCGTTACCTTGGTTGTTGATTTCTGATTGGCAGGGGCCTTCAGTGATTTCTTTTGCAGTTTCTGGTTTGTGTTTTTTTTTTTTTTTCGGTGCACTTTCATTGTTTGTTTCTTGCTTGGCTTTTTGGTGGGATATTTCCTGATGCGTGCTTGTTTGTGCAATACTTTTTTCGGTGCAAGTTATGACTTTCTAGTGGGATCTTCTCTCTATCACTCGGTTGCATCATGTCATCAGATAAGTTGGAACCGTTCCATATTAGGTTCACTGGCAAAAATTATTCTGCTTGGGAGTTTCAATTTAAATTATTTTTCAAAGGAAAAGAATTGTGGGGTCATATTGATGGGAGTGATCCCGCACCTCAAGATGTTGATGCTTTGTCTAAGTGGGAAATTAAGGACAGTCGGGTTATGACTTGGATCCTTAGTTCGGTTGAGCCTCATCTTGTTCTCAATCTGAGGCCTTATAAAACTGCCACTGCGATGTGGAATTATCTCAATACGATTTACGATCAAGACAGCCACTGCGATGTGGAATTATCTCAATACGATTTACAATCAAGACAACTCTGCTAGGCATTTTCAATTGGAGTATGAGATGGCTAATTTCACACAAGGAAGTCTCTCAATTGAGGAATATTTTTCTGGTTTTCAAACTCTTTGGGCTGACTATTCTGACATTGTTTATGCTAATGTTCCCACTGCAACTCTTTCTACTGTCCAAGTAGTGCATGCAACCAGCAAGCGAGATCAATTCTTGATGAAGTTATGACCCGACTTTGAAATTGCACGGTCTAATATGATGAATCGTGCTCTTATCCCATCTCTGGATGCTTGTTTAAGTGAACTTCTTCATGAGAAGCAGCGTCTACTCACTCAAGCTTCCATGGCACATCAGGCTCCTACTAGTGCACCTATTCCTGTGGCTTGTGCAGCACAAGGGAGGCATAAGGGTAGAGATATGCATGTTGTCCAGTATTTTAGTTGTAAAGCTTTTGGTCATATTACTAGGGATTGCCCACAAAAGTTCTGTAACTACTGCAAGAAACCGGGCCATATCATCTCTACTTGTCCCATACGACTTGAAAGGAAGTAGGTTACTGCTTATCATGCCTCCGTCGGTGCCTCTAGTTCTGCTGCATTGCCTATTGCCTTGCCTATTGTTCCTATTCCTGCTCCTACAGCCTTAGCAAATCCGAACACACTCACTCCTGAAATGGTAAAACAGATGATTATTTCTGCTTTTCCAACTTTTAGTGTCTCAGTTAATCATAAAGTTTCTTCTAAGCCATGGTATTTTGACTCCGGCGCTTCTAATCATATGACCAATACTATTATTCTTCTTTCCAATTTCCGAAATTATGATGGAAATCTGAAAATCAACACTGCTAATGGCAGTTCTCTACCTATCCGTGCTGTTGGTGATCTTTCTTCTTCCTTAACTGATGTTTTTGTGTCTCCACAATTCTCCTTTCTGTTGGTCAATTGGTTGATAATAATTGTAATGTCAATTTCTCTCATTCTGGTTGTGTTGTGCAGGATCAAGTGTCCAGGAAGATGATCGCGAAGGGGCCTAAAGTGAGACGACTCTTTCCTCTCCATGTTTCTCCTTCCCCAATTATCCCTAATTTTCCTTTACTTTCCTTTACTTTCCTATGCATATAATGCTGTTAGTCCTGGAAATAAGATGTGGCATTGACGTCTAGGCCACCCAAACTCTGATGTACTTCGTACTTTTTTAATTCTGGTTTATTGGGCCATAAAGCATGTTTTCTCTTGATCTCTCTTTTGATTGTACAACATGCAAACTTGGCAAAAGTAAAGTTCTACCTTTTCCTTCTCATGCATCTCGTGCCTCACACTATTTCGATATTATTCATAATAATGTTTGGGGGATTGCACCTGTTGTTTCTCATGCGCATTATAAGTACTTTGTTACTTTCATTGATGATTTTAGTCGTTTTACTTGGGTTTACTTCCTACGGGCTAAGACAAAAGTTTTTTCAGTCTTTCAGCGCTTCCTTACCCTTCTTGAGACTCAATTCTCTGCCAGCATCAAGATCTTGCAATCTGATTCTGGAAGCGAATACATGTCTAATGAGTTTTAGGCCTTTCTTCAAAGCAAAGGAATCATCTCTCAGCACTTCAACACCACAACAAAATGGTGTAGCTGAGAGGAAAAATCGTCACCTTCTTGATATAGTAAGAACCATTTTACTTGAATCGTCTGTTCCTCCTCATTTTTGGTGTGAAACAATTTCTACTTCAGTTCATTTAATCAATCACTTACCCACTCCTACGTTAAATCATGTTTATCCTTTCTTTAAGTTGTTTGGTCATTCTCTTTTATATTCTGATCTTCATACATTTGGTTGTATTTGTTTTGTGCATCTTCCTGCTCATGAACGACATAAAATTATTGCTCAATCTATTAAGTGTTTTTTTCTTGGTTATGCTAAACCTCAAAATGGTTATGTTTGTTATGATCCCCTTGCTCGTCGTTACGGGTTTCTAGGAATGTGGTTTTCTTTGAAAATCAATATTTCTTTCCATCTCATGTTGAGCTACCATCTGCATCTTTCTCTCTTCTACCTAACTTTTCTGATTCCCCAACAATTGTGGAAAGGTTCAAACCTGGTTTTGTGTATGAAAGAAGTCGTCGACATGAATCTGGTTCCACTTCCTCTGTGCTCCCATTCTTGACCCGACACCTGATCTTGCTCCTACTCCTACTCCTGCTTCCACCACTCTTCGCCGGTCTACTCATCCTACTCAACCCCCTAATTGGTATGGTTTCTCCTCTCCTGTCTCTCCTGTCGCTACTTTATCCTCTATTTCCATTCCCTCTTGCTACAAACAAGCCATAGAACATGAGTGTTGGCAAAATGCAATGCAAACTGAACTTCAAGCACTTGAGGAGAATCACACTTGGGATATTGTTACTTGTCCTCCTACAGTCAAACCTATTGGAAGTAAATGGGTTTTTCCTATAAAACTTCGTTCTAATGGCTCTTTGGACTGATACAAAGCTCACCTCGTAGCTCTAGGTAACAAGCAAGAATATGGGGTTGTTTATAAGGAGACAATTGCTCCTGTTGCCAAAATGACCACAGTTCGAACCATCTTAGCTATTGCCACATCACAGTCGTGGCAAATGTCATGGTGATCTCCAGGAAGAGATTTACATGAAGCTTCCCTTTGGTATGACTACTTCTTCTCCTCATGATGTCTATAAGTTAAGGCATTCTCTATATGGGCTCAAGCAGGCGCCCCAGGCTTGGTTTGAGAAGTTTTGCAATACACTTCTTTCCTTCAGTTTTACGCAAAGTCAGTATGATTCTTCTCTCTTTCTCCACAAGTTTGCTTCGGGCATAGTCCTTCTCTTGGTTTATGTGGATGATCTTATCATTACTGGTACTAACTATGGTTTGATTACTAAGCTTCAACAATTGTTGCATGCAACTTTCCATATGAAAGATCTTGGCCAGCTCACATACTTCCTAGGATTGGAAGTTCATCATCAGGACAATGGTATTTTCTTGAACCAGCATAAGTATATTCAAGATCTTATCACCTTGGCTAGTTTGGAGGACACTTCTTCTGTTGATACTCCTAAGGAGGTTAATGTCAAATACAGGAAAGATGAGGGGACCTTCTGGATGATCCTACTCTCTATCGGCACCTGGTTGGGAATCTTCTCTACTTGACCACTACTCGACCTAATATCTCCTATGTTGTTCATCAGGTCGGTCAGTTTATGTTTTCTCCTTGACATCTCCATCTTGCTGCAATTCAACGCATCATCCACTATCTTTGAGGTTCACCTACTCATGGGTTGTTCTTTCCTACCGACTCATCTCTTCAACTTGTTGCCTATAGTGATGCTGATTGGGCTGGGTGTCCGAATACACGTCGATCTACTACGGGTTGATGTATGTTTTTAGGTGATGCCTTAATTTCTTGGAGATGTAAGAAACAAGATGGTGTTTCTAAATCATCTACTGAGGCAGAGTATCGTGTCATGTCTACTGCTTGTTCTGAAATCGTATGGCTATGCGGTCTTCTTGAGGAGATTGGGTTTCCTCAGACTACTTCTACCCCACTTCATGTTGATAACGCTAGTGCTATTCAAATTGCAACCAATCCCATCTTCCATGAACGCACCAAGCACATTGAGGTTGAATGTCATTCTATTCGCGATACCTTGGAAAATCGAGTAATATCTCTTCCTTACATTTCTTCTGATCTCCAAGTGGCTGATGTCTTCACCAAAACCATGACTCGACAACGGCATCAATTTCTTGTTGGCAAATTGTTGTTGGTTGATTTACCAACATCAATTTGAGGGGGGATGTTAACGTAGATATTATATTATTCTTTGTTACCATCTATAGATGCTAATAGTTAGGACTTAATGCTTAGTTCTTACCTTGTAAAGATTGCCTACTTAATGAGAATGATGCTGCACATAGCAGATCAGTTTTTCCAAAAATCTCTTCGTAAATTTCTGGTCTCTCTAGTATTCTGACACGGATACTATTGAGGACATATCTACAAGCAACTGAAACAAGAGTTGGAGTCTTTCTTTACCCGTGTGATTCTTCAATATGAAGTACTTGTGGCATAATAGAGTCATACCATGTTGTTATTAGTGAGGGTATTCTTTATTGATATTCTTTATCAATAAATAATATTTACAACATAGTATTAATAAGTGATTGTTAAAAGAGAATATTAATAAAATGATACTAATAAATGCTTGTGGCATCTGAGTAAAAAAGAAACATTGCACACAACCATTCTCCTATACCAACTTTGGTGTCAGAGCTTGTCTATATCAGACTACGAACAAAGCATTTAGAAATCAACTACATGATTAAGAAATTAACGATCTATCTTAGTCTTTTTTAAATAACATTACACTTAAGTCCTTACCTTTGCAGCTGATAGCTCATCCATATGTAAAAGGCTTAAAATGAACTGTGTTGTTGAACCATTCACAATAAGTGTCAACAGTACGATTCCACCAGTGAAGAAAACAAACTGTGAAAATGAAAAAGTGTGTAATTATATCTTCATATGTAAGAAAGTAATTTCTGGTTTCTTATCCTCTTCAGCTGCAAAGATACATGAAGTGATCTAATTCATTTATCTCTCAAATGGAAGATGTAATTTAGATGCTTGCTCAAACACTTACCAGAGTTCCTGTTTTCGAATCGAGTACTGTTGAGCTATCACTAGCGCGCTGAAACAACCAGAGTATATCAATTAGAAGAAATATATTATTAAGGCACCAAAAATACATAAAAGAAGACATGAAATGTTAGTAATAGACACCAAGTGACAAACTATGATCTAATTAGCTGTCTATAAAAATGAATCTGCTACACCTCATGTGAATGCTTCTCAACAAACCTTAGGCGGCCATTGGGCTTTTCCAATTGGGCTTTGTGATTGCAATGCATAGATTTGAGCATACTTTTCAAGATAGTCAAAGGCTAATTTTCAAATAACAGCTTTGTCTTCAATTATGAAACCCTTGCCTTTACTTAGGTATGATATCATGAAGGCAATAAGGAAAGCAATCGACCATTAAACTTAGATGTAATTTACCTGCCAATAAAAGTTTCACAATATTTTTTTTTCTTTTTGAAGTCTATACAACTGAAGCCATAACTTAGGAAACTTTTCAGAGATCAAGGAACCTAAGTTACAAATAAACTCAATAATTAGGCCACATCCCTTTGAGGTGTTACATTTTACAAAGATTAAGAGACTTCAGTTACTGATTGATGTACTTTATATAAATATGAAGACAAAAATAGATATGCCTTTTTTTAGTAGTTAGTGGATTTCCTCTTAAATGAATTGGGATCCAAACTCTGTAAAAGCACCTTCTTTTTTTTTTCCTGCAGAATGCTATTCAATATACTGAATGTAAGAAGACTCGGTGTATAAAGCAACCTGTCCTGGTAGTTTTGAAACTTTTTTTTTTTTTTTTAACTTCCACAAGAAGTCTTTGAGAATGAGGAACATTAGTTCTTTGAAACAAAAGCTTAAGAATTGCATAATAAAGTCCCAAACTCCAGGTACAGAAACCAATACAGATCCCAAGAGAGAAGAAATATAGTGTTACGAATGCTAACATTCTTAAAAATCACATGTGAGCCAACATAAAAGATTCCATAATGACAAAACAATTAAAACTGTCTTAATAAAAAGAGTCATAAATAGAATTTACTAAGGTCCAAGTCTTGTGTATTTCCACAAAATTCCTCAATATTTATGAACACATGAATTCAAGATTTTTGAAAGATCATAAATTAAATTCTAAGTGAGTGAATGTTTACAGATGAAAATAAATGTGAGTGAATACTCAGCAAGTGACTGCATCGCACAGTAACCAACACAATGACATAGGGTTTGCTTTTCAAAAAGTACATGCTCAATAAAACTGTCGTAGATGCATACATGCATATGGACTTAGATCCATTTTTTTGTGGGCCGATACACACTGTTGAACCTCGTGTATGTGGTTAGATATCTTTGTGATCTCGATTCCGCATGGTCCCTACATAAGGATGGCATCACAAGGTGCACCACCAGTGTGCCCCTCCTGGCATTGCAGCCTGTCCTTATCTTGAGGTACTTATCATACATGGATCCTTACATATTTTGTGTGTCATACATTCGATCATGAACCAGCTTTCTTGTCTTATGATATTATATCAGGGACATAAGAACCAATCCGAGTAATCTGCCACTGAATTTAGAAAATCTGCCTCTCCTCAATAAACCCTTCTTCACCATGAGAGATGTTCAAATTCCGGCTATTACGATCATTTTTTATGTTTGTCAATGATAAAGAATCATGGAACAAGAAAATACTGTTTTAAGTTGCCTCAATATATAGATCATAATGAAGAAACCAAATAAATTGCTAAGCACAAGGCAAACAATGTGTTGTTAGAGACCGCTCAATACACAAAATGTCTTAACTGTTTTCCTTTGGGTTATTTTTGAGTTATACGACTTGGGTTATGAAGATGTGGATAGTGATCCTTTTCAAAATTTCACTAGAACACAGACTACGAAAAAAACATTTAAATATTTCCAGATAAGTGAAGGGGCATGGGCAAAAGAGACAAAATGCCGAAGTTCCAATGTTGGTTTCCAATTTCAAAATCAACTTACCTAAAAACAGGAAATCCTAATACCATATTTTCAATTTAACAATGTTAGAGGGCATGGTTGTAATTAGTGTAATAGTGTAATTAGTGTATTACTATCATTTGTATGTAGTATGTATAGGCTCAGAAGATCAATGAATAATATCAAGTGTTTTTCTCTCTCTATGTTCGACTACATGGTATCAAAGCATTGAGTAGTCAGTTGGTGGTGGTTGTGCGACAAGGAGCTAGTGGTGGTTAGTGGCACAGTGTGGTATCACCATCACCGTCTATGGTGGTTTGTGGTGGTGAGTGGTGGTTGTCCTCTTCAGTGTTGGCGGCAGGAAGCTGAGGGAGCTACTTTCAACATGTTTTCGTTGACCTCAGGTGTCAAGGTCACCGGAATCGAACTCGCCGGCAATTTCTATGCATGCCGGTGAGTTTCCCGTCGTCATTGCCTGCCGGAAGAACTGTTTATCGCCGGCAACAGCAAGCTTTCCGGGGGTTTGGTTGGAGGTCTCAACAAACCCAGTTCTCGACTACGTATGCCCCCAACCTAGAGTAAGAACTTAATCTATCCGGAATAAGCCCCATTTGGCAATGCGTATATGGTAAACCAGCTTCTCTTATCCTCGTTTAGGATAGCTTATTCCCGTTTAAGGTTACCAGTGAAACCCGTAAAAGCAATACCCGAAATTTCCCAAAACAGACTGGTTCAGGCCCAAAACAGGCCGGTGCAGTGCCTATTCTTGCTTATTTCGACTGGTACAGGCTGGTTCTACCCAATACAGGCCCAAAATTTGGGTTCTTAATCTGAATTTCTACTTTTCCAGATTATATGTCCCAGTTTTTCATCCATATTTCATGTTTTGTGTGAAATCTTTGTTTCCAAGTTGAATTGT